>NC_143485.1:5765730-6065730 GCF_027475165.1 Benincasa hispida | reverse complement strand
TTTGTCTGACCCATGAACCATCGGGGGTTTGTTCATTAGCGTTGGAAGAAGATAAAAGACGTATTAAATTATGGTTTTCCCCAACCCCTTGTATCGTCGAGATTATATATTTAACCATTGGAATTACCTTTTTTTAATTCTTTATTTAAATCTGTTTTTTTTTTTTTTTTTTTTTTTTCAAATGTCATACTTGTTTGAATTTTACAAATATCATTCAAACTAATATAAAAATTGTCAAAATTAAGTAAATGTCTACAATAGTAAATAATATATAGAAAACATGTTAGAATTTCAAGTCTTAAACATACTATTCGTCTCAAATTAAAACAATACATTCACATATCTATATTTACTTACACAAATCAACTTAAAATTAAACATAGTTGTACTTAAAAACCAAAAAATTATTCTCAATCCCATTATACAAACTAATATAATTTAGCACAAACTGAAATTCAAACTCAACTTCAGAATTCCTCCTTACAATCCCCCCCAACTATTTAGCACAAATTGAAAATCAAACTCAACTTCAGAACACTAACTATACTTTACATAACTAACGTTTATGATGTTACCATAACTGCAGAAGAACAACGTACACAAATTTCTAATTAGTTTACTACGAAAGTTGAAGAGTTTATACCTAGTTCGATTTATCCCTCATGAGCTGTAAGAGCATAGCTTATATATCATCCATCTCTAATTGACTTTTTGCTTCCAGTTCGTCCAATCTAGCCAGTATAGTCTTTAACTCTTCTATCTTTTGTTTTTGCTTCTCTATAACTCTTGATGAGGATGCATTGGACGATGATTTACTTTTTTTTTTTTCATTTTTTTTACCCTTTGGTGTCCTACCAAGGCCCACTCCTGTGCCCAACATCTGCTCGCATATTTCTTCTTCCTATATTGGTTCAGACCCTTCTTGGTTGGAGGCTTCTCTCAGCTCGACCAATTGACTCTACATCGATAATTAGGACTAATTATTATATGAAAATTGTATATAAATAAAGTTACATTGTGGAATAAACACTTACATATGCTTCATTAGTGGCCTGATTAACAAAGGACTGGTCACTCTTTTAGTGTGTTTGCTTGAATAAGTCTACTAGGTCCATTGTTTGACTGTCAGGTCCTTTCTGTAAAACAATTCACATAGAAGATATTAATAATACTTTCTTAGAAATCAAATATAGAAATACTTTTAATATTACCGTGGATTTTCGTATGGGTATAAAAGTCTTAGAACTAGTTGTATGAGGGTATTTTTGGGCTGACCGATTCCTTTGATTAGTTTTTTCCGCTTTCTAAGAAAATGAGAAATTAAGAGGAAATGAGTATTGAAATGTAAGTAAAAAAAAAAAAAAAAACACAAAAAGTTCTTACTTTCCAGTCGGTGGATTCAAACTTGTTGCATAAAAAGTGCCAATCTTCTATGTCGTCTCTAAGTCGATCAGGTGGGTGTGCTTGTGCCTTTTCAGGACTTGCATATTTTTTATAGTGTTTGTATAGTTCCCTCCTATACTCTTTGAACGAACTTTTCATTTGTTCATCGATGAAATTATTGACCAGTTGGTTGAACAAGTCTAATACAAAATAGTTCTGAATTAAGAAAGAACAGAAAAACAAATTAGTATCTCTGTAGATGCAGATGCAGATATATAATTTGTAAAATATCAAATAACCATTTTACCAATAATCAACTTTTAACTAGCTCTCTAGTTTCTATTGGTACCTCTCTTCATGATCCATAATGAACAGAAAAAGATTCCCAAACGTTGGTACCAATGACATTGCTAAACCTTGTTCCATTTTTGCAAATTTGTTTCTCCCATACAGGGTCGATATTGATAAGAATTCTCCCAAATTGTTGCACATATCTATCGAAATCAATGTTTCGAGAGTATCCATATTCAGCCCTATTAGTCGTACAACTAGACTCTGAAGAAATTATACATCATTAATTTAATTAAACATTAGTTTATATAAAAATTACTGATTATGATTCTAAAATAAAATGTGGATCTAAAATAACCATAATTATCTCCCACGGAGGATGATCACCAATATGCTCGGCTGTTAAATACTCCAAGACTGCCTCCACATCAGTGTGGCCTACCATTGTTTCCGTGTAAACAACAATATATATGTTATACAACAATATGTAAGCTATGAGGATACTTTCTCGCTTGTTGCCATGCTTAAGTCTATCTGGATCCTCCTGTCTAATGCCTCATATTATGACTATGAGATTTGGCAAATGGATGTCAAGACTGCTTTTCTGAATGGCAATCTTGAGGAGACCATTTACATGATGCAGCCCGAAGGATTCATAACCCAAGGTCAAGAGCAAAAGATTTGTAAGCTTAATCGGTCTATTTATGGACTGAAGCAAGCTTCTCGATCTTGGAACATAAGGTTTGATACTGCGATAAAATCTTTTGGCTTTGATCAAAACGTTGAAGAGCCTTGTGTATACAAGAAGATCAACAATAGTTCAGTAGTTTTTCTAGTATTATATGTAGATGATATCCTACTCATTGAGAATGATGTAGGTATATAGACTGCAGTTAAGAACTGGTTAGCGACCCAATTCCAAATGAAATATTTGGGAGAGGCTCACTTTGTTCTGTGATCAGATCTTTACAAATCGAATGAACAAAATGCTAGCTCTATCTTAGGCATCGTATATTGACAAGATGCTTATCAAATATTCAATGCAAAACTTCAAGAGAGGCTTATTGCCTTTCAGGCACGGAGTTACATTGTGTAAAAAACAGTGTCCTAAGACACCTCAAGAGGTTGAGGAGATGAGACGGATCCCCTATACATCTGTTGTGGGCAGCTTGATGTATGCGATGTTATGTACTATATTTGACATCTGCTATGCAATAGAGATAACTAGTAGATATCAATCTAATCTAGGATTAGATCATTGGACCACCGTTAAAAACATCCTCCAGTATCTATGGAGAAGGAGGGACTACATGCTTGTGTATAGTTCTAAGGATTTGATCCTTACGGGATACATGGACTCTGATTTTTAGGTTGATAAGGATTCTAGGAAATCCACATCAGGATTAGTGTTCACTCTTAACAGCGGGGCAGTAGTATGGAGAAGTACCAAGCAAGGGTATATGCTAACTCCACCATGGAGGTTGAGTATGTAGCGGCTTGTGAAATTTCTAAGGAAGCCGTTTGGCTCAAGAAATTCTTGACTGATCTGGAAGTTGTTCCAGATATATCAAAGCCCATCACACTTTATTGTGATAATAGTGGTGCTGTGGCTAATTCCTGATAGCCTAGGAGTCACAAGCGCAACAAGCATATAGAGTGAAAGTATCATCTCATCCGAGAGATTGTGCATCGAGGGGACGTGATTGTCACACAGATAACTTCGAAGCACAACGTTGCTAAGACCTTCACGGCTACGGTGATTGAAGATCACCTGTAGAGTATGGGTCTATGGGACAGTCTACGTCTGGACTAGGACAAATGGGAGATTTGTACTGGGTGCATTTTATGCTCTAGTTTATTATTTGTGTACTTTATATTTTGATTATATTGTACACCCCACTAGCTTTAGGTCAAGTGAGAGATTGTTGAGGATGATGCCCTAAATCTTGCAGGGTCTTATAGTTTATAAACATTATCGAACAAATTCATTGTGTATTTAATAAAATATATGATATTATTCATTGTCTATAAAATATATGATATTTTTAGTTGCATTGACCATAAACCAATAAAATGACATCCAAGGTTATCTTTGTAACTTAAACATGTATGTAGAGATATAGGGGTGGATCATGTTTAAGTGATAACCTAAATGGTCTGTAGTAGATAGATAAGACTAGATACCTTATCCTTGTGACACTACAAGTATGACCCACTTTGTAGGTATTACAATTGTTGTAAAGTACTATAAATGATTTAGTCCTGATCATTCATGTATACACATGTGTGCGGGGATATTCTATACAAAGAAGTTTGTATAAGGCTGGACCATGGAATGTTTAGTCTCATTATATAACACCGTTCATAATAGAGACTTACATTTCACTAAGATGACCATAGGTAATATGACCTGAATCCTGAGTGAGTTGTGAACTCCTACCTATGAGGGCGGTCCTTTGATTTGTTTGGGTTAAAGTGGCCAAATCGTCGACTCAACAAGCTTACCATTTTGAGGATTCGTCTGATTGAGGAGCTGGAAACATAGCAACACAAGATGGAATTCACTCATTCCCCGAGGCAGGGGTAAGTAGATAAATTGCTCTCTTGAGGGCTGATTTCGGATCTTGAACAATGTGACACCACACCCTCTTTTAGCCCGAGAGGGGTTTAGTCATAGTTGGACTATGATCTATTGTTCATTAAAGGGATCAGTGGTACTTAAGAAGTTAGATATAACTATAGGGGCAAAATGGTAATTTGGCCTAGCTATACTTATGAGTAATTTGTGAAGGATCATCGTACTGTTGATTGGTTATATCCACTGGACACAAAAATATATCTGTAGTGTGAAGAGTGCAGCTGTCGGTCTTTAGTGGAGTGCCCGATAGTTAATGAATGATGAATAATTTAATTAAAGAGTTTTAATTAATTATTCATGTACTGTTGGAGCTTCAAGCTACATGTCCATAAGGTCTCTTGAAAGCTCAATAGGATTAATTGAGAATTAGTTTTTGGATTAATTTGAATTGTTCAAATCAATAGAGAGATTTAATTATATATGATATAATTAAGTTGATTTAATTATATGTTATATAGTTGTTATTATGTATTTGATATATTATCGCTTAATGAAAGGAAATAAATATTTGAATGAGATTCAAATATAGTTTCTATGAATTGGATTCAGAGTTGTTAAATTTAATATAGATACGATTTATATTAAATGCCATATAAGAGAGAAAAGAAACTATAGTTTATATTGTGTGTGATATAATATTAAAACTATAGGTTATATGTTATATTTGATATCACATATAATTTAATATATATACATATATAATATGATAAATTAGTTATCATATTTCTATTTCTATTAATTATTATTTTAATAATAATGGAGGGAGTTACAACTTCCTTCCTCTTCTTTTCTCCCCACCTATGTAAGTGGGTAGTGGTTAATTTTGGAATGTTGAAAAAGAAAAGTTTTCTTCTTCTTGCTATAGATTGTCGATTTTGATAGTGAGAAAACAACAGAAGAGTTCTGTGTGTTTTTGAGTTTTTTAGAACATTCTCATTCTATCCTCCTTACCATTAAGTTTCCCCTCAAATCCAAAATAGCCAAAGCCTACCATTTCTGGGTTCTCACCCTGAAAATACCGAGGAAACCTTCGTGGTTGTGTTCGAACTTGTTCGAGTTTTTCTTGGAGAAAGTTTTCAAGTGGTTCGTGTTCTGTTCGAGGAAAATCTTGAAGAAAGGTCTTCAAAGGTGAGGTTTCTAAAACCCTTTCATTAGCATACTGTAATATATAAATGAATGTATATCTTGTTTCTTGTTTACTGTAAAATTTATATTTAATGAAAAATGGTTTTTGGTCGATCTTGCGTCTGCTCAAGGTTCTCTTCTCATTAGAGTTCCTTCACTTACGAGATTTAGGGCATCAATACCAACCTAAATGTGTTCACAAACAGAGGCCTCTTATTACATACAAGCATTGAAGATGTATTTAAGAGTGTCACGTCTAAGTTGACTGGACGGTTATCCAAATATTCTCCTCAGGGACTCCATGATCTCAGGGGCAGTAAGCATGGGCTTATGCTTCTTGGCTAAGTCTTCAGATAAGCTTGCCAAGATATAAGCTCAAGCCTTTTCATTGGCCCTGACCCATCATTCATATACATCTTGCACATTTTAGGTGGCATTAGCAGATGGGACTTGAGGATACTCCTCAACGAGGATGAATCGCAAGTCATCGATTATAAAAACAGGATTGGTATTATTTTTCCACGTAGCGTAGTTATCGTCGTTAAGTTTCTCGACAGGAAGCAAATTTAATGTAACAGTCGTCATATTTGAAATTGCTGAAAACATCAATTTACTTATATTAGTTATACATGCATTACCCAATTTAAACAACCAATCAATTTAGCAACATAAACTAATATACCCTAAGTGACATCTATTTTGCAATGATGCTTCATTAGGACGGGGTAAAAGCCACCTTAGGGTGATGAGTTCCCCCTTCACTGAATTGAAACTATCTCAACCAATAATTACACCAGAACAACTCTTGTTCCTATAATTATTAGTCACCATCATTTGGTCCATAAATTGTTAACTTGCTTAACATTTTCTTGTAAGGGTAACCCCTTATTTTAGATTCTAGAGTTCCACCACAATGAGCCAACTGTAGGAAAAAGCTAATTGAGGCAAAAACTAAAGCAATCCTATCCATTTCTAGAGTTTGAGTAAAATTTCATACAAATGTCATCTGTAGGGGGACACAAGCAAAGGTGTCTCGAGGCCGAGTATGAAAGTTTACTACAAACTAATGAGAGAGACCGTGGGACGTGTTGACACACATCTCGCTCCCACTTACTGCAAACATTCTTTCCATTCACCTTGTTATTGACCTATACAAGCACTACCCTTAAGGGGACAGAAGCAAAGGTGTCTTGAGGCCGAGTATAGGTCTCAACGTGTGAACTTTTAGGGAGAAACGTGATAGGAAAAGTGAAGTATCATATACCTAATTTCCCTCCTACTGAGTGTTTTGCCTAGGGTTGATTAATGTAGAAAAAAATACGGCTAATTATTTTTACTAAGTGTTTGTTAACTTTGCTCAATATAACATTTACTTTGGATAGTTTAAGAATATTGATTTATGTTCATTAAACATTTTAATAAACATTAATCACTTATTGCATGCTTATAACAAATCTATCTAATTCACCTTCCAAGTTAGTTTCCAGGTAGGGATGTTCTGTTTCCATAAACTTAAATACCTTAGTCCAGACATAACTGTCGTTACACAAAGGTTTCTTATAGATACATTTGTTACAAACTTAATCTTTATATCAAACCAATTTAATCATATTAAACTGATTAAAAGATTAAAACTATTTTTAATCTTATTAGAAATATTGTGATCATAAGTATCATGTGAATCAAATTCTAAACTATTAAAAAAATGATTTTAACCTATGTTAGCATGCAAAACTCTTTATTATAGATTTTAACTCTAATTTCATTTAACTTATAACTATTATAAAGTATAAATGAAATAATTAAAACCTAAAATTGTATTTAATGACATACTTTGAAAAAATTATAACAATTATAATTTACTAAAGTGGTGTCATACATCATGCAATTCCATTTTTCATTACATTCCATGTATAACAATTATATATTATAGTAATGAAAAATAATTAAATAACACATCCATACATTCTTACTATATATTATAACATTTATAATATAAATGATGCATGGTAATGTGTAATCATATATTATAACTATTATCATATTTATAATAAATATGATGCTCAAAATAATTTATGTAACTATATATTATCACATTTATAATAAATATGATGCATGAATAATATTTATCCTAAGGTGGGATTTTACTATATGACATGCAATATAACGTATATAAATATAAAACCATACATCACATGTACCATTAAATAAAATAGCAATAATGGACTAAAATTAGCATTCCTAACCTTAATTAAATTAATATAAAATTTGTATTAATTTAATTAACTAAAATTAAAATAATTATTACAAATAATAATTAATAAATACAAAAATACAAAAAATTGCAACAACTGCATTCTATGTGTCTCGAGTGCACGTCGCTAGAACTGCTCAACTGCATGCACACATCGTCAGAGTGCAGTGATACTTAGGGAGAGCGCCTTGCGCTCTGGTCCATTTAGCTTAAGCGTTGCAGTGCTATGGCCAGAGTGCAGGGGTGCTCGATAGAAAGACGCATAGTGTCGCTATGCTCCGTGCGTTTTTCCCCGAGTGTCACGGTGCTGCTCAAAGGCGACTGCGCTCTCGGCTACTGTCTTCTTCCGAATTCATTCAATCTTCTCCAATTTGAAGTTGGAATCACGACCCGATCAACATAGACACAAATACAAACTCGATAGCAAGATTATATGCCAAAAAAATGGAAGCCCTTACAAACCGAGTAATTTAAAGTAGTAAACAGTCTAAATGCAAATTTCAGAACATTCAAATTGCAAACTAACATAACATACATCCATTATGCAGATCTAATGCACCCACCTTAAAACACTGATTTTAATGTTCGAAAAAGAAATTAAGAGATTCAACCTAGTTCTGATACCAATTGAAGGTTTTGAAAACTAAAGTGGAAGTGTGAAAGACTATCGTGTCTCTTAATTTATTTTACATAACAGTACGAAATCAGAGATAACATAAACTTATGATAAACATTCATACATACAACATGCTATTTACATAGTACATAGAGAGAAACGAAGGGAAAGGATTACTTATCCTTGAAGACCAAGTTCTTCACGTCTTCTCTCTAACGTACTGCTCGAACAACAACGACCTAAACTATTCTCTTGAAGCCACGAATTGTGCAATCGAACACTACTATTGGGTTACCTTGATATTCTCGGAGGGAAAGAATCAATAAAAGTGAGTGGACCTCGCTTTAATTCTGGAAGATAGGAAAAGATTTTGGTTTGAGAGAGGAAAATTCACAAAGAATTCATTGAAAGCGTGAGATTGAGATGTTGTGTAGAAGGACATGAATCTTTGATCTTCTTATCCTGAATCAACACTCATGTTGATTATATGAGAGAGTAGGTTGAGGGAGTTACAATAACTCCCTCCCCATTATTTAATGTAAATTAAAAAAAAATTTAATTAAATATAAATAAATAAATAAATATATATATGGTTTATATTATATCACATATAATATAACCTATATGAAGGAATGAAATATCATGCAATGGAAGACTTCAGAATCAATAAGCACTTAAACTGCATTTAATTTGAGTTTTAAGCATGCTGTTCATATGATATTCAGAAAAGGGTTTGAAACACATTTTACCTTTGAAAATTTCCTTCACAAATTCAGCTGAAATCCACCATCATAGAGCTTGAAACTTCAAAAGGACTACCACCGAGATCTTCTCTACTATGCTCAAGCTAGAACATGTGGTAGAAACACTTAGATCAAGTTAAATTGATGAAGAACAAGTGAGGGATGTGTAGTGTTTTTTAGGTTTTTACTTCAACAAGTAAAACTCAAATTCTTTAATGATCTTCATGCATGGAGCTTCTATATATAAGTATAATTCATGCAATTATACAGGGTTGAATGAAGGGCAGCTCCAGCTTGAAGATCATCACAAAAAGAAATGGATTTTGGTGACAATCCATCATATTTGTTAATGGATTTTTCCCAAAAATTAAAAAAACTCATGAACTTAAAAATGATTTTATTTTTGTTATTTAAATTAGTTTTACAAAATTAATTCAAAAGATAATTAATTTAAATAAAACTAATTTTAATTAATTTTTAGTTAAACTTTTTAATTAAAATAATACTAATTTAATATCTAAATATTAAATTATTAAAATATCAATTTCTTCAATAAATTAAATTTATATTTTAAATCATAATTTAAATCTCAATTGATTTTCAATTTTGTTTAATTTCAATTAAACTAAACGTTTTTAATTGTATCATATACAATTAACCGAAAACCCTAAAGAATTATTTTGAACATTTCAGATTCATAACCCTAATTTCATATATCAATACTCAATTTGTTGTTCCAATTTAATGAGCTAGTAGAAGAACCTAATGAACCTACAGATCATGACCTCCAATAATTTGTAATTAATTCGTTTAAACTCTTTAATCGAATTAATTACTATTCGTTAACTATCAAGACAGACCACTATAGCTCGATAGTTGCACTCTCCTCACTATAGATATATTTCTGTCCATATAAACCATAATCAGTAAGTTGATCCTGTTGGGGTTGATGCCCTAAAGTCTTGTGTTCTGTAGTTTGTAAACAGTTTGTACGAATGCTTGTGATGTATAATATATGATATTTACTTCACTTCTTGATTTTGCTCATTTGGATGTTTTATTTGCTTTACCACAAACCAATAAACTAAAATTCCTGGTTGTCTTTATATAACTTAAGCATGTATGTAGTGACATACAAGTGGATCATGTTTTAAATGATAAATAAAATGGTCTATAGTATATGGATATAGGAGGGAAACCTTGTCCTGATAACGCTACAGTTGCGGCCCGGTTTGTGGAATAATTACAAGTGTTGTGACTTGTCACAGATGGTCTAATCCTGATCTATGTAGGGGACATGCGAGCGGGGGCGTCCTATACAAAGAGTTTGTATAAGATCTGACCACGAAGTGTCAACGTCTCGTTATATAACACCGTTCATGACAGAGACTTCACTTTACTAGGATGACCATAAATAACATGACCTCAATCCTAAATGAGTTGGGAATTCCTGCCATTGAGGGTGGTCCTTTGATTTGTATGGGTGCGAGTGGCCAGGCTGCCAACTCAAACCTATTACTTTGGGGATTTGTCTGATTTGGAAGCTAGGTACTTAGCTACAGAAGATGGAATTCACTCCTTCCCTGAAGCAGGGGTAAGTAGATAGTTAGCTCCCTTAAAGGCTAATTCCAAGGCTTGAACGATGTGGCGCCACACACCGTCTCATGGCCTGAGAGGTGTTCACACTTAGTTGAACTATGTTGTATTGTTCATTAGAGGGATAAATGGTACTTAAGGAGTGAGATGTAATTACAGGATCAAAATGATAAATTGACCCAACTATACGTACGAGCATCTGTGAAGAGCTGTCGTACTCATTATTGGTTATATCCGATGGACACAGAAATATATCTGTGGTAAGAAGAGTTCAGCTATCGGTCTTTAGTGGAATGTCGGTAGTTAATGGATGATGGATCTCGTGGCGAAAGAGTTTAGTAAGCTATTCACGTATTGTTTGAGCTTTGAGCCATAGGTCCATAAAGTCCCCTTGGTAGCTTGGATAAAAGTTGAAAATCAGTTTTTGTGTTAGTTTGAAATGTTCAAATTGACAAGAGGGAGTTCGATTATATATGATATAATTGAACTGGTTAATTATATATGATATGATTGATTAAATGTATGAGATACATTATTTTGGAGGAAATTGGATATAAATATGATTTATATCAAGTAGAGGAGAAAATACTATAGTTGATATATGATATCAAACTATAGGTTATGAATATAATATGATTATATTTATTAATTTAATAATTGGGCAGTTATGAGATAATTGGCTGAAGTTTTCTTCGATATCGTGCGATAATGGGAAGTTCAATTTAGTTTTAGTAACTCAAGAATAAAATGAAAATATTTTTCATTTTGCAATTGACACGTTAATTTTGCTCTCAATGTAAAGTCTTGTATTGCTTAGTGTTGAGAGCCTATACGATAGCGCTCGCCTACTATACGATCACACACCTGCGTTTCCTAAACGATAGCTCGCAATTTCTTAAACGATCACTTAGCGCCTGAGCATAACTAAACGATCACTTACTTTACATAAACGATCGCTTAGCAATTACTACATGATCGTGAACCCTGCTTTAAACGATCAAGCACCTGACGATAATCTTCCCTTTCTCCCACTTGCTTGTTCGTAGTACACGATAGCCTTTGCTCCTCCCCTCTACCAATTCCATCGAAGACCACCCTTTGGATTCTCACTCCGAGAATACTGAGGGCTTCGAGTGGTGGTGTCGTCCCCGAGGCCTTGTGTTCGTGCGCTGCTGTTCGTGTAGACAACTATGGTATTGCTGGGAAATTTCTTGTTGGACGAGAAAGAGCGTGAGAAGTTTGGTCATGGTGAGACTGAGTTTTCTGAAGAAATTATTCAACTGGTAAGTCTCCCAGTCTCTTGTATTTTATCTTTTAAAGCATGTCAACAATTAGTGTTTTCAATGCATATTTGTCTGTTAGAATATATGTGTGGAAATTCTGTTACAATGAATTGGAATGATCCAATTCTGCTCATAGGTACTCTTGTATAAGAGTTCCTTCAATTGGTATCAGAGCCAGGTTTCTGATATTCCAATTTCATTGATGCAAAGAATTGCATATACATTCTCGGTAGGTGAAACATGTCTACTCTCTGTTTTAATTGTTACTTCGTTTGTGGATGTGTGGATTAATGGATTTTTCTGGGATGAAACCTCGGTTTCTTAGATTCTTTTACATTTCCAATTAATTGTAAAGGCCCCTACATTTTTGGGCTTAATTAATTGCTATCTAGTCTGTATTCAAAGTTAGTTTGAGTTTTGAGTCGTTTGTGAAGAAATTCGGAACAAGGGTTGCTGTTCTTTGAGGAAGAAGATGATCAAGCTTTGGTCAGATCATGTAGACGATGGGGTAGACGATTGCTGAGTATTGGATGCTTGGGTGTCGTTTAATGTGCACGAACACTAGACGATTGTATAGCTTAGCAAGCCTCATCGCTTAGTTACTGACTATACAATCGCGGAGTAAAGGCGAGGTAAATCGTTTACCTTTTCGCATGTTAAGCGATCATCTAGACGATAAGGCTTTGCAGCCTCATTGTCGTCTAAGCGATTGTTTAGCTTTTCGCGCTATCGTCTTGTGTGCACTACATGATCGTTTACCTGGAGGCATTTACTAAACGATGAAGCTTCGCCCAATGGTTCAAGACCCGATTCGCTTGTGAACCATTTTGCTCGATGGAAAAATGTAATAGATAGAATTTTTCATTCCGATTTTGTGTTGGTTCATCTCGGTCCATTAATCTTTTGTTTAATACATGAGATGTATGTTTATTTATATGTCATATGGTATACACATATAGAAAAATTCCACCTTAAGTTATGCATTGGCCATGCATCATCTCTTTATTATAAATGTTATGAATTAGAGAAGCATGATTTAAATTACATAAGAGCATGCTCATGCATCATATAATATAAAAGTTATATTTATGCATGCATAAAAAGCATTGACATGTATCATCTTTATATTATAATTGTTATAGTATAAGGGTGTATGGAAAGCATGCTTGCTTGGTTATTACATGTAAATAAAAGTTATGTATAGTAATGACCGGACATTGCATGAAGCATGATGATGCTGTATTTTATGATGTGGAAATGTGGATGAAATGCGATGGTGAAATTGCATTGAGCACTCAAGTTTCCTCAACGGAATCCAAGTGTAAACTCCACTGAGTTTCCTGGTAAGTCCAGGGTCGAACTCAGGGACTTATGAAAACAGGTTGCAGTGGTAATTTTTAGGAAAACTTTTCAGTAACCAAATAAATAAATAGTTGTTGAGGTTGTCATTTGCATTAATGAAAAATAAACAAATGTGGCCGAGCTTGAAAAGAGAGTTGACAAACGAAAAATACGATGAGTATGTGGTGAACAGGTTGAGAAGGGTTTCGGTTAACACTTCCTAAGATGCGTTCATGCAACATGGATACAACAGTAAACCACCTCTCGGTGCGAATGCCACAACTTCTAAGGCTAGAACGCATGCGATATATGCGATAAGTCTATAAGACCTACACATAAGCCTCTATTCTTATTTATGCGATGAAAAAATGACACACACAAATAAGGCGACCACATAATATCATTCCCATCTCTAGGATGCATGCGATGCAAGTTGACAAACAGAGCTTATCTCTAAGTCCCTATCTCTTGTTTATGCAGTTCTAATCTTGCTCTCTCAAGTCCACATTTTAACCTAGCTCTCTTGAGTCATTAGGTTCTTTCTTTAGACTCTCTCTCTAGTAGCTCTAAAGGGGTGTTGGGCACAACATAAAACAAGACAATTGCAAGCAATGAACTTCCTAGGTCATGTTAGCTTAATTCTTCTCAACCCATTCGTCTAGTTTAGCTACTCATGCATGCTAAGAGAGTGAACAGATGTAGAATAAGAACTTTCATTGTATAAATATAAAGATGAAGTACACAATAACAATGCAAGTATATAATAAAGGGCCTGGTAGCAATCTCTTGCTGCCCAGGCTTTACACTATTTTTTTACTTGTGTTCAAAAGATAATCTCGTTCTTGCGAGAGTCGGCCCACTCTCTGCTTCTATGCCTCAAGGTTCTCTCTCAAGTTGCCCTGAGCGATATCCGAAGTCTTTTCTCTTCTCTTGCTCCACCTTAAAATAAAAAGGAAAACTATGGACAAAGACGAGCTGAGCTCTCAAATTCGTAAACTGGTGAACTGGTTAACACCTTTTCTGAAGGATGGCTTTGGTATTTATAGAGCTTCGGGGTGAAGGCGGCTTCTCCATTACGATTGCTCAGATGGGATGATTTTAATTCCCTGATTGATACGCTGAGTATTTGTCACCGAAAAGCTGAATGTACTTGTTCGTTAGTGGCTGTCAACTTAATTCAGATTCGACTGTCATCAGCTTTCTGTCTCATCATGATTAATTATACCTTTCACCCAGATGCGCCCACCAAATTGTGTTGACCAAGTTGCGGCAATCCTTCTTGAGAAAATTTTTGCGAACACAGTCACCGCAAAGCCTTGCGGTAATGCTGTGCTTGACCAATGATTTCCTATGATCGCAATTTTCACCTTGCATCAACGCATTTTCTGCACAAAAATATAAAAATCAACTGTTCCTATGCGATGAATGCATGCGGCTACAATATTATGAATTTAATGCTTTTTGGACGCAATTTAACATGTTTTATCAATGCAAGCCAACATTGTTTAAGAACTTAGCACTATGATAACGTGCATTTCTACCCGTTATCACACCCCCAAATTTAAACAATGCTTGTCCTCAAGCATAAGCTAAAGACTTCTTTTAGCAAGTCGACCGCAATGTTCTTTTCCTAGATTTCTCAAGGATACTTCGTTCAAATCTTATATACCAAAGTTTCTTTAAGTCTTATTCAAGTCTCCTCTGAAAGTATTTCTAAGATGTAGAGACCGCAAACTTAACCTTAAAAAAGACTTTACTAACTTCTGAGACATCGCATGATTTATTTTAAAGAGTTTTTTTTTATTTTTAATTTTTTATTTTATTGGGGTGTCAAAAGATTTTATCCTTGCATAATTCTTGACATTGTTATTTTTTTCTGACCTTGCATTGATCCAAGTGCCTTGCCTTCGTTTTGGTTTGCCCTCACATGTGTCATACGGACATCCAACTACGAGCAATGCACTCTTCCTTTGATTAAACTCATACCTACTTGGCAGCGGAGTTGCGGTCATTTATTTATGCATTGATCCTGGTGACTTACTTTTGTTTTGGCTTGCCCCCACGTGTGTCATGCAGACATCCAACTACGGATAAGTTCCTTTCACAACTTAAATCTTATCAACATGGGTTTCCCATTGCGTTGACAGTGGAGTTTTTATTCTCAATTTTTTTTTCAAAATAGCAAGGTCGAAAATAAATACCTCACCCCCAAATTTAAAATGCGGCAATGTCCTCATTGCCAAAAGATTGAAATAAGTCACCACGATTCTAATATGATTAGCAACCATTAGTCTTTAATCTTTTAATCAGTTTAATACGATTAAATTGACTAATAAAAGGTTAAAGTGTAGCAAATCTATCTATAAGGGACCTTTTGGCTAAGGCGGGTTTTGTCTAGGCTGGGGTATTTAAGTTGACGGAAACGTAATACCCTTACATAGGAACCTACCAGAAAAGGTGAATTGGATAGATTTGATGCATGCATGCAAGTTATGAACAGTCCATTAAAGTGTTTAAATGTGACTACTTGAACTTGTTTTATTTCATAGACAAAAGTTGTTTATGAGCAGACTTAAAAGTTGACTTAGACTAAAATCAGTAGTCGGATTGTCTAGGTTAATGAACCCCTAGGTAGAATATTCAGTGGGAGGTACTTGAGGCATATGATGCTTCATTTAAACCTTTCGCATTTCTCCCATATAGTCCACACCGTGAGATATACCCTCGACTTCATGGCACCCTGTGAGTGTCCCCCTAAAAGATGGTTTGGGTAGGTCAATATCAAGGTGGATGGAGAGAATGTTCATAGTATGTGGGAGCGGGAAGTGTGACAACATATCCTATAGTCTCCCTCGTTGGATTGAATAAAGTTTATGCGCATCGCCTTGAGGCACCCTAGGAGTGTCCCCCTATAGGATGGCAGTTTTGCGTGTTTCTTTATTTGATCTCTTGTAAGAGGATAAGGTTACTTAGTCTCTTGTCCTAATTTGCTTTTTCCCTACGGTGGGCTTATTAGGGCGGGACTCTGGCGCCGAAAGCGAGGGGTCACACTTATGCAGAGCTATTAAGGGTTAACAGTTCTAGACCAAATAAATAGTGGCTATTAGGCTCAGCTTCAAGAGTTGGTTCTGCCTGATGGTTGAGAATGTCTCATCCTAGTGAAGGGGCATCTTATCACCCCATCAGTGACGTTTATTCTGCCTCGTTGGGACATCATTGCAAAATAGAAGTGTTGCGCTTAGGGTACTTGGAAACTGTTTTGCTAAAATTAATTGGTTAAAATGTGGTTTAGCAAAATCTTATAAAAGTTTGTTCATTTCTCAGCAACAAGTTTTTAAAATGGCTACAACCACTATAGCTTTGCTTAGTGCCGAAAAACTTATTGGCCACAACTTTTTGACTTAGAAACATATGATCACGATGATACTAATCATCAAGGATCTCATGTTTGCCCTTGCGGAGGTTTGTCCTTCTATTCCAGCTCCCAACGACGCTTGAAATGTTTGGGAGGCGTACGAGCGATGGACATGGGAAAATGAGAAGGCCCGAGCCTATATCTTGGCAAGTCTTAATGACGTGTTGGCCAAGAAGCATGAACCCATGGTCTCAGTGTGTGAGATCATGGAGTCCCTGTTGGGGATGTTTGAACAACCGTCTGAACAGCTCAAGCACGAGGCTCTTAAATATATCTTCAACTTAAAATGGAGGAAGGCACCTCTGTTCATGAACATGTGCTTAATATGATGATCCACTTCAATGTGTCGGAGATGAATGGGTCTTGTATCGATTAGGGCAGTCAGGTTGGCATAATCCTGCATTCTTCGCCGGAGAACTTCCTGCACTTTGTTAGCAATGTTATTCTTAACAAAGTGAAGTATACCCTTATAACTCTCCCCAATGAGTTACAGACATATCAATCTTTACTGAAAAGTAAGGAGAGGAAAAGGGCTGAGGAAAATGTAGCTTCATCCTCTAGGACGTTCCATCGAGGTTCGACCTTATGAACGAAGTCTGCACCTTCTACTTCTAACTTTGCAAAAGGGAAGAAGAAGAAGGGTGGTAAAGGGAAAGGGAAAACGCTTCCGCATTGGTTGTCTCAAGGAGTCGTTCGCCACCGGTTGAAAAGGGAAAATGTTTCCACTGCAACCAGGACGGACATTGGAAGAGGAATTGTCCTCGCTGGCTAAAGGAAAGGAAGGCCGCCAAGGCTAAGGCTAAGGAAGATAAAGGTAAGTATGATTTACTTGTGTTGGAAACATGTTTAGTGGAGAATGATGATTTTGCATAGATAATTGATTCGGGTGCCACTAATCACGTTTGTTCTTCTTTTTAGGAAATTAGATCTTGGCGGCAGCTGAAGGCTGGTGAGATGACGATGCGAGTAGGCACCTGGCACGTCATCTCAGCTGTGGCAGTGGGAGGCATCCAGTTATATTTACATAATAGGTTTCTAGTTTTAAGAGATGTGTATGTAGTTCCTGAACTAAAGAGGAACCTTATTTCTGTAAAGTGTCTGTTACAATATAAATATACGCTTTCTTTTAATGTGAATAAAGTGTTTATTCATAAAGATGGTGTTGAAATTTGTATATCTTATCTGGAAAGTAACTTGTATGTGCTAAGACCATTAGACTTAAGTTCCCTTCATAACACATAGTTGTTTAAATCTGTCGTAACTCAATCTAAACTTCAACGAATTTCTCCAAAAGAAAATGTCCAACTTTGGCACCTTTGATTAGAGCACATCAATCTCAATAGGATTGAGAGATTGGTGAAGAATGGACTTCTAAGTGAGTTAGAAGAAAATTCTTTATCGGTATGCGAATATTGCCTTGAGGGTAAGATGACTAAAAGACCTTTTACTGGAAAAGGTTATCGAGCCAAAGAGCCTCTTAAGTTAGTACATTCTGACCTTTGTGGTCCTATGAATGTGCGATCCAGAGGTGGCTATGAGTATTTTATCAGTTCACCGATGATTACTCTAGGTATGGGTATGTTTATTTGATCCAACGGAAGTCTGAATCCTTTGAAAAGTTCAAAGAGTTCAAGGCTGAAGTTGAAAATGTATTGGATAGACGGATTAAAACACTTCAATCGAATGGAGGTGAAGAGTTTTTGGACTCGTCATTCCAGGACTATTTGATAGAACATAGAATCGTTTCCCAATTCTCTGTGTTGGGTACACCACAACAGAATGGTGTAGTAGAGAGGAGAAATAGAACTTTGTTGGACATGGTTCGTTTGATGATGAGTTACGCTTCATTACTAGACTTGTTTTGGGGTTTCGTAGTAGAGACTGTGGTATACATAGTCAACTATTATCCTTTCAAGAGTGTTGCGAGAACACCTCTAGAGTTGTGGAATAGGTGTTAAGCTAGTTTACGTCACTTCCGCATTTAAGGTTGCCATGTACATGTGCTTGAGGCAAATCCCAAGAAGTTAGAACCATGGTCGAGGTTATGCCTCTTTATAGGTTTTCCCAAGGGTACACGAGGGGGTTATTTTTATGATCCATTGGAAAATAGGGTGTTTGTTTCCACGAACGCTACTTTCCTGGAGTAGGATTATATAAAGAAGCATAGTCCACGTAGTAAAGTTGTGTTGCATGAGCTTTCCAATGAAACTACTAAAACTTCAACAAAAGTTGTTGAAGAGCCTACTTCATCAGCAAGAAATGTTGATGGGAGTTCATCTAGTAAGTCAGTTCCACCTCAAGAGTTGAGAAAACCTCGATGCAGTGGGAGGGTTGCGAACCTGCCCCTTCGCTATTTAGGTTTCACGAAAATTCTTGCTATAGTAGCAGATGGCGACACTAAGGATCCGTTGTCTTATCAGAAGGCAATGGAGGATGTTGACCGGGATGAAGGGGTCAAAGCCATGGATCTCGAGATGAAGTCGATGTACTTCAACTCATTATAGGATCTTGTAGATAAGCCTGATGGGGTAAGACTTATAGGTTGTAAATGGATCTACAAGCGCAAACGGGTACTGATGAGACGGTGCAGACCTTCAAGGCTCGACTTGTGGCAAAGGGTTGTACTCAGGTAGAAGGAGTTGACTATGAGGAAACTTTCTCGCTTGTTGCCATGCCAAAGCTGATCCGCATTCCATTGTAGCTTATTATAATTATGAGATATGTAAAATGGACGTCAAGAAGGCTTTTCTAAATGGTAATCTTAAGGAGACCATTTACATGGTGCAAACCGAGGGATTCATAGCCCAAGGTCAAGAGCAAAAGGTTTGCAAACTGAATCAGTCCATTTATGGGTTGAAAAAGGCGTCTAGATCTTGGAACATACGATTTGATACTGCGATCATGTCGTATGGCTTTGACCAGAACGTTGATGAACTTTGTGTCTACAAGAAGATCATCAATGCATTAGTAGTTTTCTTAGTGTTGTATGTAGCTGATATACTACTAATTGGGAATGATGTAGGTCTACTGACTGCAATTAAGAATTGTCTAGCGATCCAATTCCAAATGAAAGATTTGGGAGATGCTCAGTTTGTTCTGCGTTAATAGATCTTTCAGGATCGTAAGAACAAAGTGCTAGCACAGTCTCAGGCATCATACATTGACAAGATGTTGCTCAAGTACTCGATGCAGGACTCCAAGAGGGGCCTATTTTCGTTCAGGCATGGAGTCACTTTGTCTAAGGACATGTGTCCTAAGATGCCTCAAGAGGTTGAGGAGATGAGACGGGTCCCATATGCGTCTTCCGTTGGCAGTTTTATGTACGCGATGCTCTGTACTTGTCCAGACATATGCTATGCTGTGGGCATAGTCAGTAAGCATCAATATAACCCAGGTCGGTGTCAATGGACGATAGTGAAGAACATCCACAAGTATCTCCAGAGAACGAGGGATTACATGCTTGTATATGGATCTAGGGATTTGATCCTTACTGGATACACAGATTCTGACTTTCAGATTGATAAGTATTCTCGCAAGTCCACTTCAGGGTTAGTCTTTACTCTTAACGGAGGAGCTGTAGTGTGGCAAAGCACTAAGCTGGGGTGCATCGCCGACTCCACTATGGAGGCAGAGTACGTAGCGGCTTGCAAAGCTGCTAAGGAGGCCGTCTGGCTTAGGAAGTTCTTGACAGAACTAGAAGTTGTTCTAGATATGTCTAGGCCCATTACCCTCTATTGTGATAATAGTGGGGCAGTGGCGAACTCAAAGAAGCCTAGGAGTCACAGGCGCAACAAACACATAGAGCGGAAGTATCATCTGATCTGCGAGATAGTGTATCGAGGGATGTGATCGTCACGAAGATCGCTGCGGAGCACAATGTTGCTAACCTGTTTACGAAGGCTCTCATGGCTACAATGTTTGAGGTTCACCTTCCGAGCATGAGTTTACAAGATCGCCCATAGCTGGACTAGGGCAAGTGGGAGATTTTCTTGTACTGGGCTTTTATGACCTTTCTATTTTCGATTCTTCAAAAAAAAAAAAAAAAAAAATTCTGAGAATAACAACTCCATTGTTAACGCAAAGGGGAGACCCATGTTGATAAGAGTTAAGTTGTGAAAGGCACTTACCCATAGTTGGATGTCCGCATGACACACGTGGGGGTAAGCCAAAATGAAAGTAAGTTACTAGGATCAATACATAAATCAATGACCGAAACTCCAATGCCAAATCAGTATGAGTTTAGTCTGAGAAAGAATGCATTGTTCGTAGTTGGATGTCCACATGACACCCGTGGGGGCAAGCCAAAACGAAGGCAAGGCACTCGGATCAGCGCAAGGTCAGGGAAATTATATATATATATATATAGCAATAAAGAAAATTTTTGTGCAAGGATAAATCTTTTGTCACCCTGGTAGAAAATTTTCTTTTTGAAATAAATCACTTCGATGTTCCAAGAATTTAATAAGGTCCTTTTGAAAGTTAAACTTGCAGTCCCTAGGTCTTAGAAATATTTTAAGAATAGACTTGAATAAGACTTAAGAAAATTCTAGTATATAGGATTTGAATGAAGAATCCTTGAGAAATCTAGGAAAAGAACTTTGCGACTAACTTGCTAAAGGAATCTTTAGCTTATGCTTGAGGACAAACATTGTTTAAATTTGGGGGTGTGATAACGGGCAGAAATGCACATTATCATAGTGCTAAGTTATTAAACAATGTTGGATTGCGTTGATGAAAAATGATAAATTGCATCCATTAAGCATAAAATCTAGAATATTGCGGTCGCATGCGTCAACGCATTGGAACTATTAATTTTTGTACAACTCTCCTCAACGAGTTGCAGACATACCAATCTTTACTAAAAAGTAAGGAGGGGAAAAGGGCTGAGGAAAATGTTGCTTCATCCTCTAGGACGTTCCATCGAGGTTCGACCTCAGGAACAAAGTGTGCACCTTCTACTTCTAACTTTGCAAAGGGGAATAAGAAGAAGGATGGTAAGGAGAAAGGGAAAGCACCTGCTAACCCCCCACTTGTCGCCCCAAGGAGGCGTCCACCGCTGGTTAAAAAGGGAAAATGTTTCCTCTGCAACCAGGAAAGACACTGAAAGAGGAATTTTTCTTGCTGGCTAAAGGAAAGGAAGGCCGCCAAGACTAAGGCCAAGGCAGATAAAGGTAAATATGATTTACTTATGCTAGAAACATGTTTAGTGGAGAATGATGATTCTGTCTGGATAATTGATTCGGAAGCCATTAATCATGTTTGTTCTTCTTTTCAAGGGATTAAATCTTGGTGACAGCTAGAGGCTGGCGAGATGATGATGCGAGTAGGCATCGAGCACGTCATCTCAACTGTGGCAGTGGGAGGCATCCAATTATCTTTATAGAATAGGTTTCTAGTTTTAAGAGATGTGTATGTAGTTCCTAAACTAAAGAGGAACCTTATTTCTATAAAGTGTCTGTTACAATGTAAATATATGCTTTCTTTTAATTTGGATAAAGTTTTTATTCATAAAGATGATGTTGAAATTTGTACAACTTATTTGGAAAGTAACTTGTATGTGCTAAGACTGTTAGCCTTAATTTTCCTCCATAACACAAAGTTTTTTAAATCTGAACGAATTTCTCCAAAAGAAAATGCCCAACTTTGGCATTTTCTATTAGGGCACATCAATCTCAATAGGATTGAGAGATTGGTGAAGAATGGACTTCTAAGTGAGTTAGAAGAAAATTCTTTACTGGTGTGCGAATCTTGCCTTGAGGGTAAGATGACTAAAAGACCTTTTACTGGAAAAGGTTATCGAGCCAAATAGCCTCTTGAGTTAGTACATTCTGATCTTTGTGGTTCTATGAATGTGCGAGCCTGAGGTGGCTATGAGCATTTTATCAGTTTCACTGATGATTACTCTAGGCATGGGTATGTTTATCTGATGCAACAGAAGTCTGAATCCTTTGAAAAGTTTAAAGAGTTCAAGGCTAAAGTTGAAAATGAAGGATTGTATCAGTAACAACGGAAGCACAAGGACCATCTAAGCACTGAAATTCACTAATTTTGGCAAAATATAAAGTAGGCTTTTGCAGAAACAAGTGAGTTTTAAGACATACCTTTTGTAGAACTTCTTCAAAGCGACTTCACCAGCTGCTATCTTCTCCAAATCTTGTTGTAGACCACCTCAAGATCTTCCTCACTATTCTCTTGGTGTTCTAGATTGAGTTGTGGGAATCAAAACAAGCTTGAATCAAGGGATGAAGGAGAAAAGCTCATTGTAGCAACCTTGTTGAAGAACCCTTTCTTCAACCCGAATTTTTTCTAAAATTCTCTATAGATTGCATGTCCGATTTTCACTCCAATCTCCTCACTATATTGCAGATCAACATGCAAAGGAGTGAGTTGCATGAGTTACAGCTCATGCTTGGAGAAGACAAAGACAAGAAGAAGCAATATGTGTGAGCTACTTCAAAGATGAATAATGGAAAATCTTCATTTTCCATTAAGTGTTTTGTTTTCTTTTCCTTTTTCAAATTTTATCTCAAAAATCAAAATTTGATTTTATAAAATCTATTTTGATTTTAAAAATGAAAATTTTAATTGATTTCATAAATTAATTATTAAATAAAACTTAATTAATTTAATATCAAATATTAAACTAATTTTAACACATATCCATCTTTATATATTTAAATCATATTTAATTATATATAAACTCTTCTATTTCATTTAATTCTTAAATTAAACTTGTAACTATATCTCATATAATTACTAATTCCCTTAATTCTAATTTGAACATTTCACATTAACTTATCACGCTATTCTAGAGCTAGTCCGTTAGAGCTAGTAGGGGACCTCGCGGACCTACAGATCATGTGCTCCAACGATCCGAGATTAATTGGCTAAACTCATTAGACCAAATTAATCCTCATTCGTTAACTAATGGGTCATTTCACTAAACCCCATAGTTGCACTCCTCTTACTATAGATATATTATTTCCACATGATTTAACCATCAGTAAGTCGACCCTTCACAGGTTGTTCGTAATAATGACTGGGTCAAATATCTGTTTTACCCTCGAGATTACGTCTTATTCCTCAAGTCTCTACTGATCCTCTAATGAACAACTGGTTTGTGATCAGATCAACAAACCAAACTCTCTTAGCCCAGTGAGAGGGTGAGGCCCCTTGTTTAAGACTTGGATTCAGTACTTGAGAGAACAATCTTTCTCCTATCCCTAGATCGGGTAGGTGTGAACTTCGTCTTGTACCCTATGTTCCCAGCTATCTATCCTGTCTTACCCCTAAAAATGAAAGTCTTATTGATCCGTCACTTTTGAGCCAACCCTCAACTACGCAAATCTAAGGGCAATCCCGAATAAATAGAAGTTCATAGTTAGCTCGGGATTAAGATCGAGTTACCTAGGTCATCTAGGTGAAATAGTCAGTCTTAAACAGTAAACAACGTTATAAAGTAAGAGTGACTTATTTCTTGGTCTTGATCTTATGCAAACTCATTGCATAGGACACCCCCACTCCTCAAGTCATAACATGTACGAATTAGGATCACATCGTATGTAGCACTTTACAACTCTTTGTAACATCCAATGGTGTTACCAGAATAAGGTACCCAACCTCATTCATGTACCATAGATCATTTTTATATTTACTCGAACCCAATCCACTCTTATGTCTCCACATAAAGTTCAAGTACTCATACAATAGTCATGGGTCTTAGTTTATTGGATTTAGACTTTCATACAATTTATGAGATCAATAACAAGTATATTGATAATAGAAAATGTTTATTATTTTACAAACTGCAAGTTTTTAGGACATAAAACACAACAGAAAATGCATTGGATAGAAGGATTAAAACACTTTGATCGGATCGAGATGAAGAGTCTTTGAATTCTGGGTTCCAGGAATATTTGATAGAAATGAAATTGTTTTCCAACTCTTAGCGCTAGGTACCTCAGCAGAATGGTGTAGCGAGAGGAGAAATAGAACCTTGTTGGACATGGTTCGTTCGATGATGAGTTACGCTTCCTTACTAGACTCGTTTTGGGGTTTCGCAATGGAGACTGCAGTATACATACTCAATTGTGTTCCTTCTAAGAGTGTTGCGAGAACACCTCTGGAGTTGTGAAACTGGCGTAAAGCTAGTTTACATCACTTCTACATTTGGGTTTACCCTGTACATGTGCTGGAGGCAAATCCTAAGAAGTTGGAACCACGGTTAAGGTTAGGCCTTTTTGTAGGCTACCCCAAAGGTATGCGGAGGGAGAGGGTGATGACGGGCAGAAATGCATGTCATCTTAAACCTTTTATTTAGAATTATGAGGATTGTTAAGTGCAATATGCGGTGAATATGTTAGGAATTCATGAGAAAATGAGTTTGCGTCGTTCAACATTAAGAATCTCGGCTAACCCACTATTATGCGTTATTATGAGTTCAATTGTCTATCTTTGTAGCTAATGCAGAAAGCGAAAACATACACGGAAGCCGTGCTATCGTAAAGACAACCAAATGCGGAGAATTTCTCCACCGCAAAGGCAAACGCATACGTTCGACGCATGGATGTTGCGGCCATCAACCACATGCATCCATCACATAGAGGTTGTGGTCGTCAAGTGAATGCGATCATCACCGAGAAGTTGCGGCCATCGAGCGAATGTGGTCATCATAAGAAGATTGCGGCTACTTGATGATAACCATAATAGAGGGATGAACGCAAGGTTGGTGGAATGCAGCATGAACGCATACCTCAGGAGAATCAAAAGATGATGTTGACATTTCACCTACCACGCTGTTAATAGTAGAGATTCAGAAAAAGACCAACGCGTCGCGAATGTCAGAATCAGAGCAGGTCCATTAATGTTGTCGGTGATCAAGCTCTATAAATAGAAGCTGTTGAGCAAAATTTCATATCATCCATGGTTTTTTGCTTGAGGCTCGCCTTAGGGCGGATCCTGGTGATCCAAACGAACGCGTGAGAAGAAAGCTTGAGAGTTCATCTTCTTCATCCATTCCGAGTGACGACCAGAGCCTTCGTTCGAGTTAGAGCTCGAGAGAGTCAATTCCACCGCCCATCCATGGCACCATCGGCAGCCTTAGGGTTGCGATCAAGACATCCTCACATTTGATCTATTTTTTCATGCATTTTACTACGTGTCAACAGTTGCCGTGTGATGACGGGCAGAAATGCACGTCATCTTAGGCCTTTTATTTAGAATTATGAGGATTGTTAAGTGCAATATGCGGCGAATATGTTAGGAATTCATGAAAAAATGAGTTTGCATCGTTTAGCATTAAGAATCTCAGCTAACCCACTATTATGCGTTCAATTGTCTATCTTTGTAGCTAATGCAGGAAGCGGAAGCATACGCGGTAGCCGGGCTACCGCAAAGATGACCCCATGCGGAGAATTCTCCATCGCAAAGGCGAATGCATACGTTCGACGCATGGATGTTGCGGCCATCAACCACATGCGTCCATCGCATAGAGGCTGCGGTCGTCAAGCGAATGCGGTTATTGCTGAGAAGTTGAGGCCATCGAGCGAATGCGGTCATTGTAAGAAGATTACGGTTACATGATGATAACCATAATAGAGGGATGAATGCAAGGTTTTGGAATGCAACATGAACGCATACCTCGGGAGAATCAAAAGATGATGTTGACATTTCACGTACCACGCCGTTAGCAGCAGAGATTCAGAAAATATAACATCTCGAATTTCAGGAAAATTTAAGTTAATTATCTAAAATTATTGAGTTTAAATTTCCCTTTCATTTGGAAAATTGGGGTTAAATTGAAATAATTGAAAAAAATTTATTGGTTAAATTGAATTGAATTGATTAGATATTCGGACTGATTATCTTGAAAATATTGAATTTTGCTTCCTTTTGATTTTGGATTTTAGGGCCAACTTAAAAAAAAAAAATTAAAAAAGATAATTAATTTTATATAGTTTTGAATTGATTTAAATATTTGGAAGGATTTAATTTGTATCAAATTGATGGATCTTATGCCCTTTAATTTTGGTTTTTGAAGCCTAAATTAAGATAATTTGAAAAGTTAATTGATTTCTAAATTTAATAAAATCTTTGGAGATTTTGGAGATATTGTGATAAAATATTTTATTTGTCTTTTCAAAATTTGGAAAAAATAAAAGAATTGAGTTTTTTTTTTCGAAATTAAATGAGAGTGAAAAGAGGGAAAAAATTGGGGAGAAAGCAATTCGGTTTTTCAGTGACAGCTTTCACAAAATTATCGATTTCCAGAGTTTAAACTGTTGGATCGTGCTCAAATTTGGTCAGTCTGTTTGGGATATATAGAGTTTCATTTGGAACGGTTGGATCATTGTTTGAAGCTTTGGTTTGTTCGTTAATCACTGCTGAATAAAATCTGTAGACTAGAAATTCCCCTACTCTCTCACTCTCGCAAACCCTCCTCATGCAAGACCCTCAAAATCAGCTGCTAGCCTAAACAATTTATGCCGTCCGACAGCAACACACGCTGCCTATCTATGGCAGCAATAAGTCGACGCACCGTCGGTCGCGATTTCCCCGTCAGAATTTTGAGGAAAACCTTGGGTAAGACTTATTTTTCCTTATAATTTGGGAGGTGAAGTTCACCCCTTTGATTTTGAGTTAAATTAGTAACCTCTCTTTGGTTTAAGACTTAGATTCAAGGTTTGGAATTTTTGAGACATTGACCATCAAGCTAGATACCATTTTGTTTTGCAGAAAATTGGTGAAGATCGGTAAGTTTTATAAGTTGTTGGATGGTTATTCTTTTGGATTGAGAGTAATAGTGGGAAAATTAAGTTATTGATTTTGGATTTAATTCATGATCAGAGTGGCTAATTATATCGAGTATTGGAATTTGTCTTGGACCAAGCCACAACTTTAGGTTGA
The DNA here is from genome assembly GCF_027475165.1 of Benincasa hispida. Classification (NCBI taxonomy): domain Eukaryota; kingdom Viridiplantae; phylum Streptophyta; class Magnoliopsida; order Cucurbitales; family Cucurbitaceae; genus Benincasa; species Benincasa hispida. Next base: position 6,038,140 of record NC_143485.1, on the reverse strand, counting down.
TTCAAGTGTGCTAAAGAAGTTCTAAGGAGATTTTGTTTTGCGTGTTTTACAAAGTTGAGGTAAGTAATCTTACTACTGGAACTGTCCTAGTGCCTGACAATGATAATTATGATTTATTGGGGATTATTAGTTAGCAAGATATTTATGTCTGCCTTTATTGACTGAGGTTTGAAATGACTAGATTCAGGAATTGACAAATATGATTTACTGAGGATATATTGATAGTTTGATGTTTATGTATGCCTTGCTGATATGAGAGTTTAAAAGGCTAGTTGTGTATAGAGATGTTTGAATACTAGTATGATTTGAGTATATTATTTTTATTGGAGATCCTGCTGAATCTGAGGAGGATGAGATGCATACATTTGTTGTAAAGCTATGATGAAGAAATTTATATGTATATTGTAGAATCATGATGATGAGATGTATATGTAATGTATAGAACCATGTGAAAGTGATTTTATCGATTAGTTAGAATGCCCACCAGTTTGTGTTTCCTTTCGGGATTCACCAGTTTGTATTTCCTTCGGGATTCACTAGTTTGTGTTTCTTTTGGGATTCACCAGGTATTGTGTTTCCTTCGGGATCCACCAGTTTGTATTTCCTTCGGGATTCACCAGATATTATGTTTCTTTTAGGATTCACCAGTTTTGTTTCCTTCGAGATTCATCAGTTTGTGTTTCCTTTAGGATTCACCAGAGGTAGTGGCCATATTTAGCTACAGTAGTCTAGAACTCAGTTTTTCATGTATGTATGGGTCCCATGAAGACTAGGACAATTTATATGTTCCACCAGAGGTAGACATCTAGAGGACATAAATGCCTAACCTGACACTAGTAATGGGGTTACTTACTGAGTATTTTATACTCATTCTTTCGCATATTGTTGTTTCAGGTAAGTGTAAAGATACACCGGCGATGGACAAGCGAAATTTGTGATCGAGCCACTGGGACTAGTTTTATGCTTCCGCTCATGAGATTTAGATTTCTTTTCATGTTTTTCTTAACTTTCAGTTTTGATGTTTGAAACTTACTATTAAGAATCATTTTCAGACTTATTTATTATCATTTATGATTTATGGGTACCCTATTGTTGTTTTTAATATTTGAATTTAATGAAAGCCTTTTGCATTTACCTTATTTATTTAGCATTTATTTCACCATAAAAGAGTGTCGTTTTAAGTTCCATGCATGCATGTATTTATTAACGGCCTAACTTAAGTCCTAGGGAGTCAGGTCGTTATAGAAAAGGACCAACGCGCTGCAAATGTCAGAATCAGAGCATGTTCATTAATGCTGTTGGTGATCAAGCTCTATAAATAGAAGTCGCTGAGTAGAATTTCATATCATCCAAGGTTTTTTGCCTGAGGCCCGTCTTACGGTGGATCCTTGTGATCCAGACGAACGCGTGAGAAGAAAGCTTAAGAGTTCTTCCATTTCGAGTGACGACTGAAGCCTTCGCCAGAGTTAGAGCTTGAGAGAGTTAGCTCCACCGCCCATCCATAGCACCACTGGCAGCCTTGACACACATCTGCTGGAAGCAAGACATTGCTTCTAGCTAGCCGTTTCCATTTCTCTTCTTTCCTTATATTGTATTGTATTACATTTTGGCTTAAGGAATTAATACATTTTGTGATCAATGCATTTCTATATTTCCTTCAGTTCCATCTCCATCTTCCTTTACTCAGCATCCTTAACATTCATTGCATCACTTAGTGAGATTGCTAGAGTATCACATACTTAATCATGCGGCATAGGAATATGAAGCATGTAGCAAACCACCGGGAGGTGTGTGTTGCATGAGTACTGTGAGAAAACCTTATTTGCTTAGTGTGTAGCTGTAGCAACGCTTGTTTATAGGTGGACATAATACTTGTCTATGAGTAAAATCAATAGCAACTAACTGCCCTGGAGGGTATGTGGTTGGTCGCATTAAGCAATGTAAGCAAGTGTTCACTAGGAATACGTATAATCTTACGTCAACCAGGATTTTGCGGTTACCTTGTCTTATGAATGCGTCCAACACACCTTTAGAGCTACTCGAGAGAGAGTCTAAAGAAAGAACCTAAGACTTTGAGAGAGCTAGGTTAGAATCGAGGCTCGAGAGAGCTAGATTAAGCTCACATAAGCAAGAATGGAGACTTAGGAATAAGTTCCGTTTGCTATTATAAATCACATGCATTTACGTTGGGCGTGTATGGCATGGTCACATTAGTTTGCATTAGTTGGGGTTTCCCTTGCGGTCAAGCTTAGGGTTGCGATGAAGGAATCCTCATATTTTATCTATTTTTCCATGCATTTTACTACGCGTCAATAGTTGTCGTGTCTTTACCTCTCATTCGTATTCTCATCGATTAATCTGATAGCTAGGAGTAGGAGTAGTTTGTAGCTTAAAACCCCCATCATTCTTTATTCATCTGCCGCAAACACATCATCGCATACATTTAACTACAAGGCCCTGAGTTTGACCTCGGATCACCCGAGAAACTTGCGTTCGCGTTATACTTGGCATGAGCGCAAGAAAACTTGTGACAGGAATGCAAGGTCATCGCATATAAGAGTAACACATATTTTTATTCTAACGCATGACCATCGACGCATGATAACAAATGCCTAACTTAAGACATGCATCGCATATTGCATCCCACATAATTTTAGTCATCAAGTCTTTGACGGCTAATTTTACGTCACTAGGGGGGTTATTTTTATGATCCATCGGAAAATAGGGTGTTTGTTTCCATGGACACTACTTTCCTGGAGGAGGATCATATTAGGGAGCATAGTCCACGTAGTAAAGTCGTGTTACATGAGCTTTCCAACGAAACTACCGAAACTTCAATAAGAGTTGTTGAAGGGCCTGCTTCATCAACAAGAGTTGTTGAAGATAGTTCATCTAGTAGGTAGGTTCCACCTCAAGAGCTGAGGGAATCTTAACACAGTGGGAAGTTTATGAACCTACCCATTTTCTATCTAGGTTTCACGAAAATTCTTGCTATGGTAGCAGATGGCGACGTTGAGGATCCATTTTTTTATCAGAAGGCAATGGAAGATGTTGACTGGGATGAATGGGTCAGAGCCATGGATCTCGAGATAGAGTCGATGTTCTTCAACTCAGTATGGGATCTTGTAGATCAGCGTGATGGTGTAAGACCTATAGGTTGTAAATGGATCTACAAGTGCAAATGAGGTATTGATGAGAAGGTGCAAACCTTGATGGCTCGACTTGTGGCAAAAGGTTATACCCAGGTAGAAGGACTCGACTATGAGGAGACTTTCTCGCCTCTTGCCATGTTAAAGTCGATCCGCATCCTCCTGTCTATTGCAACTTATTATAATTATGAGATCTGGCAAATGGACTTCAAGATGGCTTTTCTGAATGGAAATCTTGAGGAGACCATTTGCATAATGCAACCTGAGGAATTCATTGCCCAAGGTCAAGAGCAAAAAGTTGCAAAATGAATCAGTCCATTTATGGTCTGAAACAACCGTCTCGATCTTGGAATAAACGGTTTGATACCGCGATCAAGTCGTTGGCTTTGACCAGAACGTTGATGTACCTTGTGTCTACAAGAAGATCATTACAGCTTCAGTAGTTTTCTTAATGGTGTATGTAGACAATATACTACTCATTGGGAATGATGTAGGTCTATTGACTGCAGTTATGAATTTGCAAGCGACCCAATTCCAAATGAAAGATTTGAGAGAGGCTCAATTTGTTCTAGGTATACAGATCTTTCGGGATCGTAAGAACAAAGTCCTAGCACTATCTTAGACATCGTACATTGACAAGATGTTGCTTAAGTACTCGATGCAGGACTCCAAAAGGGGCCTACTGTCATTCAGACATGAAGTCACTTTGTCTAAGGACATGTGTCCTAAGACGCCTCAAGAGGTTAAGAAAATGAGACGGGTCCCATATGCATCTGTCGTTGGCAGTTTGATGTACGTAATGCTCTGTACTAGACCAGACATTTGCTATGCTATTGGATTAGTCAGTAGGTATCAGTCTAACCCAGGCCAGGATCACTAGATCGCAGTAAAGAATATCATCAAGTATCTTCAGAGAACGAGAGACTACATGCTCGTGTATGGATCTAGTGATTTGATCCTTACTGGATACATGGATTCTGACTTTCAGACTAATAAGGACTCTCGTAAGTTCACTTAAGGGTCAATCTTTACTCTTAACGGAGGAGCTGTAGTGTGGTGAAGCACTAAGCAGGTGTACATCACTGACTCCAAAATGGAGGCGGAGTACGTAGCGGCTTGGAAGCTGCTAAAGAGGTCGTTTAGCTTAGGAAGTTCTTGACAGAACTGGAAGTTGTTCTAGATATGTCTAGGACAATCACCCTCTATTGTGACAATAATAGGGCTATGGCGAACTCTAAGGAGCCTAGGAGTTACAGGCGCGACAAACACGCAGAGCGAAAGTATCACCTGATCCGCGAGATAGTGCATCGAGGGGATATGATCATCAAGAAGTTCATTTCGGAGCACAATGTTGCTGACCCGTTTACGAAGGCTCTCATGACTATAGTGCTTGAGGGTCACCTTTAGAGCAGGGGTCTACGGGACCGCCCGTGGCTGAACTAGGGCAAGTGGGAGATTTTTCTTACTGGGCTTTAACGCCCAAGTTTATTGTTTTGTACGAGTGGGAGATTATTGGGTTGATGCCCTAGAGTCTTGTGTTATGTAGTTTGTACAAACGCTCGTAACATATAATATATGATATTTACTTCACTTCTTGATTTTGCTCATCTGGATGTTTTATATGCTTTACCACAAACCAATAAACTGAAATTCTTAGTTGTCTTTATGTAACTTAAGAATGTATGTGGTGACATATAAGTGGATCACGTCTAAAGTGATAATTGATAACAGGTAGAAATGCACGTTATTAAAGTGCTAAGTTATTAAACAATGAAGGTTTGCATTGATAAAATATATATAATTGAATCTAAAAAGCATTAAGTTCATAATATTGCGGTCGCAAGCGTCCATCGCATGCAATGTATTTTTATGCAGAATATGCGTTAACGCAAGGCGAAGCATGCGATCACAAGAAATCAATGGTTGAACGCAGCGTTACCGCAAGGCTTTGTGATGATTTACGCTCGCAATTATCTGCTCAAGAAGGATTGCCGCATAGAGCCAGCGTAACTTAGTGGACGCATCTGAGTGAAAAGCATAATAAATCAGGATGGGACAAAAAGCTGATGACGGTCGATTCCGAATTAAGTTGACAAACCGCTAACAAACTACTGTAGCAAGTACACTCAACTTTTCGTTGACAAATATTCGGCGCATCAGACAGAGAATTAATGCCATCCCATCAGTGCAATCATAAGAAAGAAGCAGCCTTTCACCCTGAAACTCTATAAATACCGAAGGCAACTTTCAGTGAAGGAGTTCGAACGGTTAGATAATTTTCCCTTAGATAGAATTAGCCTTGCTCTTAGTTTTTCTTTTACTTCGAAGACAGAGTGAGGGAAGGGAAGAGACGCCGGAAGATCGCTTTGGCCAGCTCAAGAGAGAACCCAAAGGCGTGGAAAAGCGAAGAGAGGGTCGACTCTCGTGAGAGTGAGACTATCTTTTGAACAGAATAGAGAAGAACAGTGTAAAAAGCTTTGGGAAGCAAGAGATTGCTATCAGGCTCTTTATTCTCATTTCGCATTGTTATTTTGTATTTAACTCTATATCTATAAAATGGAACTTGCTTATCTACATCTATTCTCTCTCTTAGAAGCATGCATGAGTAGTTAAATCTATCGAATGGGTTGAGAAGACCTAAGCGAACATGACCTAGGATCTTCATTGCATTCGGTTATCTTGTCTTATGTTATGCCCAACACCCCTTTAGAGCTACTCGAGAGAGAGTCTAAAGAAAGAACCTAAGACTTGAGAGAGCTAGTTTAGCATCTAGCGTCGAGAGAGTAAGATTAAATCTGCATAAGCAAGAGATAGGGACTTAGAGATAAGCTCTGTTTGCCAACATGCATCGCATGCACCCTAGAGATAGGTTATGATATTATGCGGTCTCTTTGTTTGCGTACGTGTCATTTGTCATTGCATAAATAAGAATAGAGGCTTATGTGTAGGTCCTATAGACTTATCGCCTATATCGCATGCGTTCTAGAACTAGAAGCCGTAGCATCTGCGTTGAGAGATTATTCGCTATTCTATGCGTATTGCATGATCCCATAACAGGAACGCATCCTAGGAAGTGTTAGCTGAACCCCTTCTCAACCCATTCCCCGCATATTCATCGCATCTTTCGTATTATCAACTCTTGTCTTAACTCTGCCACATACTTTTTATTACCACAAACAACAACCCAAAAATAACTCTTGATTTATTGGTTACCGCAAAGTCTTCTTAAAAATTATCACCGCATACCGTTTTCCTTAGTCCCTGAGTTCAACCCTGGACTTCCTAGGAAACTCAGTAGGATTTATACTTGGATTCTGCTGAGAAAACTTGTTGCTCAACGCATTCCCATCACCGCAATTCATTTAATAAAATCACCGCATAAAATAACGCATCAAGTTTTTGGCGCCGTTGCCGGGCACTTCGGCAATTCAGTGTGCTAACGGTAGTTTTTCTGATTTCTTTGCAACTCTCGATCTTTGGCGAATTACGACCCAGAGATTGAGAGGACGTTCCGACGAAGATTGAGAAATAGCCGCCAAAACCAACAACCAAATAAAGACGACATGGCGGAGAAGCCTGGAAATGGAGCACCAAATGAAAACAATGTCATGGCGAATTCAATCGTACTGTCAAACGATCATAATAGGCCCATGCGGGACTATGAAAATCATGTCACCTCGAATTCGATTTCTCCCCAGGAATCATAATAGGCCCATGCGGGACTATGCATCACCAAACCTCTACGATTTCTCCCCAGGAATCACCAGGCTTGCTCTTGATTGATCTCGATTTGAAATGAAATCGATGATGCTGCAGATGATCAGACTGCTGGGCAATTTGGAGGAAGGCGTGGCGAGGACCCGCACGCCGACCTCCGGAGCTTCATAGAAAGCTGCAACACTTTTGTGTTCCCGTATATCTCTACCGAAGAAGTTTGACTAACTTTGTTTCCATTTTCTCTATGTGATCAGGCACGAAAATGTGTGTACCCTCTCGAACCGGAGGAGATTACTTCTTGGGAACAAGTTGTTGAGATGTTTATGACGAAATATTTCCCACCAACTAAGAATGCAAGGGGAAGAAAATTAATAACCAATTTTGAACAGGACATGGACAAATCGCTCAGCGATGCTTGGGCGAGGTTTAAGAGGCTGGTAAGGGTTTGTCCACACAATGGATTACCATATTGCTTGCAAATGGAGATCTTTTATCACAGATTAAACCCTGCTTTGCAGACCGCTGCCAATGCGGCAGCTGCTTGAGGTCTGCTAGATAAAATGTATGACGAGGCCAAGAACATTCTTGATCACATCTCTAAAAATCACGAGGACTGGAGAGAGAGGGATCAGAGATTGAGAATAAAGGATAATGACGCAAACAATGGTGCTATCGCATCACTTTAGAGTCAGATGACCGCAGTGATGAACTTGATACAGGGAATCGCAATCAACAGCCCAACACTGCATAGTGGGCAAGTGAACACAATCAATCAGACTGCCGCAAGGTGTGCGACTTGAGGTGAAGGACACGCAATAGAGAAATGCCCGCAAAACTCACTGTCTATTTATTTTTTTGAAGAATAATCCATTCTCTAATACGTAAAACCCTGGGTGGAGAAACCACCCCAACTTTGTGTGGAAAAATCAGCAGAAAAATTTCCAATCAGTGGAGCAAAAAGAAGGGCCACGGGCATTTTTCCAGCGAAATAATTGTCAGACGAGTAATCAAGCCAACAACTCGCAGACGCCACAATCTTCCTCTTTGGAAAGTTTGTTGAAGTAATATATTGAGAAGAACGAAACTGTGCTTCAAAATCAAGCAACATCTATCCGCAACCTGGAACTACAGATGGGCTAGATTGCAAGCGAGCTCAAGAACAGACTGCAAGGGGCTCTGCTGAGTTCAACGAAACTCCCACGCAACCTAGGGGGTACGGGTAAAGAGCAATGTCAAGTCGTGACATTGTGGAGTGGAAAGACTGTGGTAGGGGAGAAGAAGAAGCCTAGCCGGACTGCTCCAATTGCGCTGGAACCTGAGATTGCGATGACTCGAGAAGAAGAATAAGAAAAAGAAGTGATAGAGCTAGAGATTTTATCCACCTCAGAGCCAAAGGAACAGGGGACCATAAGAGTACAGTTGCCACCTTTCCCACAAAGACTCAGAAAGAAGAAGAATGACGAGATACAATACCAACCCTTCATGACTATGTTAACAAAACTGCAAATTAATATTCCGTTCATTGAAGCAATTGAGGAGACGCCCACATATGCGAAGTTTCTAAAGGATATGGTGTCCAAGAAGAGAGGCACTAGTAAGTTTGCCATGGTGGCGTTGACGCAGAGCTCGAAATCTATAATCCCACCGAAGATGCGCGATCCTAGGAGTTTTACTATACCTTGCTCCATTAGAGGATTGTAAATCGGGCAACGTTGTATGAACTTGGAGCCAGCATCAACTTGAAGCCTCTGTCAATTTTTAAGCAGCTGAATATGGTGCAACTTGCGCCTACGATAGTGGCTCTCTAATTAGTTGATAGATCTCTGGTGCATCCAGAGGGGAAGGTGAAGGACGTGCTGGTCACAATCGACAAATTTATATTACCAGCCGACTTCATCTTCTTGGACTATGAAGCCGACAAGGATGTGCCTATCATCCTGGGATGACCATTTTTTTCAACCGGTCGTGCCCAGATTGATATGCACAAAGGAAAGATCACCTTGGGCTTGAATGGACAGAAACTCAAGTTTGACATTATCCGTGCAATGAAGTATCGTGACGAAGAAGACCTGAATGAATCTGATGACGAAAAGAGTTTGAATGAAGAAGAAAAGCCTGTAGATGAAAACGAAGATGAGGATGCGATCACATCCATTGTTGCATGCAATGTGATCATAGAAAAAAAAACAAGGAAGATGAGATGATCCCAACTCAAGAAGAAGAGCCAACAGTAAATGAAGAAAGAAAAACAACGCAACTGTCCTTAAAACAACCACCAATAATAGAGCTGAAAACCCTGCCCAACCACCTAAAGTATGTGTTTCTGGGGCAGAATGAAAAGTTACTGGTAATAATTTCCTCTGAACTTAATAAATACCAAGAGAATGCACTGCTGAGCATTCAGAGAAAATATGTGTGAGCGATTCGCTAGACGCTCGTAGACATTCGAGGAATTAGCCCCACATATTGTATGCATAGAATTCTTCTCGAAGAAAACCACAAAGGATCGAACGAACATCAGCGTAGCCTCAACCCTACGATGAAAGAGGTCGTAAAGAAGGAAATAATCAAGTGGTTAGATGCGGGCATCATCTATCTGATAGCAAACAGCACGTGGGTCAGCCCGGTGCAGTGTGTGCCGAAAAAAGGTGGGATGACGGTAGTCCCTAACGCAAATAACGCACTGATATCGCAAAGGACCATCACCGGATGACGTATTTTCATGGACTACCGCAAGTTGAATGCGACAACGAAGCAAGATCATTTCCCTTTACCTTTCATTGACCAAATGTTGGATCGACTAGTTGAAAATGACTTCTACTGCTTTTTGGAGGGTATGCCAGTTATAATCAGATTATGATTGCCCATGAAGATCAGGACAAGACCACATTCACCTGCCCGTATGGAACTTTCGCTTTTCGCCGAATGCTGTTTGGCCTCTACAATGCACTGAGCATTTTCCAAAGGTACATGACGGCCATATTTTCAGAATATCTTGAAGATTCTGTAGAAATATTCATGGACGACTTCTCTGTATATGGGCACACATACAAAGTCTGTCTTACCAACTTGGAAAAGATATTGAAAAGATATGAGGAGACGAACCTCGTACTTAACTGGGAGAAATGCCATTTTATGGTAAAGGAGGGCATTGTGTTGAGGCATAAGGTATCTCAGGACGGGTTGGAGGTGGACAAGGCAAAAATTGAAGCAATTGAAAAACTCCCACCTCCAACAAGTGTAAAGGCTGTAAGAAGTTTCTTGGGGCATGCCAGATTTTACAGATGTTTTGTCAAGGACTTTTCAAAAATAGCACGACCATTGAGTGCGTTGATGGAGGCTGATAGAAATTTGACTTCGATGACAATTGCCTCAACGCATTCAGGATTTTGAAGAACGCATTGACGATCATGCCCGTGTTTGTCACACCAGATTGGACACTTCCCTTTGAATTAATGTGCGATGCGAGCGAGTATGCAATGGGAGCGGTGCTGGAATGGAAGAGAAAAACAATATTACACCCCATCGCCTATGCGAGTAAGACTTTGAATCCTGCTCAAACTAACTACACCACCACAGAAAAAGAGCTGCTTGCAGTAATTTTTGCGTTGGAGAAATTCAGAGTATATTTGCTGGGAACAAAAGTACTCATCCACACTGACCACTTAGTGATAAATTATTTGATGACAAAGAAGGACGCGAAGCCAAGGTTGATTAGATGGGTTCTTCTCCTCTAGGAATTCGATATAGACATAATTGATCACAAGGGGACGGAGAACCATGTTGTGGATCATTTATCCAGATTGGAAAATCTAGAGGTTGACCGGAATCAGTCAGAGGTGAGTGTGGTATTCCCAGACGAGCAACTATTTCATATTGAAGAATTTCCATGGTACGTAGACGTGGTAAATTATCTGGTTTGCAAGTAATTTCCCGAAGATTACACCGATCACCAAAAGAGGCGACTTAGGCATGAAGGCAGATCATATTTTTAGGATGAGCCAAATCTATATAAGAAGGGGGTAGACCAGATTCTTTGACTATATGTACCGAATGTTGCTCAATAATGCATATTATCGCAATGTCATGATTCACCATATGGCGGGCATTTTGGAGGATAGCGCACCGCAACTAAAGTATTACAAAGTGGATACTATTGGCCAACACTGTTTAAGGATGCAAATGACTACGTGATGAAGTGTGACTGGTGCCAGCGGACGAGTAACATTTCATGGAAACATGCAATGCCTATGAACATCATTTTGGAACTAGAATTGTTCGACGTCTGGGGCATCGATTTCAAGGGACCATTCCCACCATCGAATGGTCAAAACTATATTTTGTTATCCGTCGACTACGTGTCCAAGTGGTAGAAGCAGTGGCATGCGCCACAAGCGATGCGGCGGTAGTCTCTAAATTCTTGAAGAAAAACATTTTCACTCGTTTTGGCACTCCATGTGCCATAATAAGTGATGAAGGCTCCCATTTTGTCAATCACACTGTCAAAGAATTGCTGCGCAAATATAATATCCTCTATAAAGTGGCTACCACATACCATCCGCAGACGAATGATCAGGCCGAAGTGTCCAACCGAGAGATCAAGCTGATACTGGAGAAGATGGTAAAGTCTTCACGAAAGGATTGGGCAACAAAGCTAGATGATGCGTTGTGGGCATACCGGACTACCTATAAGACACCCATATGTATGTCCCCATATGCGTTGGTATTTTGTAAAGCATGTCATTTACCACTGGAGCTGAGTACAAAGCGCTGTGGGCGGTGAAGAAGCTAAACTTTGACTTAAGGACAGCAGAAGAAGCGAGAAAACTTCAATTGGTCGAGCTAGAGGAGTGGAGAATTAACGCATATGAGAACGCAAAGATCTACAAGGAGCGCACAAAGTGCTGGCATGACAAACAAATATGCGATAAGGACCTCCAAGTTGGGCAAAAGGTCTTACTATTTAACTCACGATTACGGCTCTTCCCTGGAAAATTAAAGTCACGTTGGTCTGGACCATTCATAGTCAGAAAGGTATTTCCTTAGGGCGTGGTTGAGTTATCTAATGATGATGGAACAATGAAGGTTTGCATTGATAAAATATATATAATTGTGTCCAAAAAGCATTAAGTTCATAATATTGTGGTCGTAGGTGTCCATCGCATGAAAACAGTTAACTTATGTATTTTTGTGCAAAATATGCATTGATGCAAGGCGGAAAATGTGATCACAAGAAATCAACAATCGAACGCAGTGTTACCGCAAAGCTTTGCGGTGATTTGCGCTCGCAATTAATTGCTCAAGAAGGATTTTCGTATAGAGCTGGCGCAACTGATGAAAAGCATAATAAATTATGATAGGACAAAAAGTTGATGATGGTCGATTCCGAATTAAGTTGACAAGTCGCTAACGAACTACTGTAGCAAGTACACTTAACTTTTCGGTGACAAATATTCGGTGCATCAAACAGAGAATTAATACCATCCCATCAGTGCAATCATAAGAGAGAAGTAGCTTTTCACCCCAAAGCTCTATAAATACCGAAGGCAATCTTCAGTGAAGAAGTTCGGACAGTTAGATAATTTTCCCTTAGATAGAATTAGCCTTGCTCTTAGTTTTTCTTTACTTCGAAGGCGGAGCGAGAGAAGGGAAGAGACGTTGGAAGATCGCACTGGTCAGCTCGAGAGAGAACCCAGAGGCATGGAAAAACGAAGAGAGGGCTAACTCTCGCGAGAGCGAGACTATCTTTTGAACAGAATAGAGAAGAACGGTGTAAAAAGCCTTGGGAAGTAAGAGATTGCTACTAGGCTCTTTATTCTCATTTCGCATTGTTATTTTGTATTTCAACTCTATATCTATAAAATGGAACATGCTTATCTACATCTGTTCTCTCTCTTAAAAGAACGCATGAGTAACTAAATCTATCGAATGGGTTGAGAAGAACTAAGCTAACATGACCTAGGATCTTCATTGCATGCGGTTATCTTATCTTATGTTGCACCAAACACCCATTTAGAGCTACTCAAGATAGAGTCTAAAGAAAGAACCTAAGACTTGAAAGAGCTAGGTTAGAATCTAGACTTGAAAGAGCTAGATTAGAATCTAGACTTGAGAGAGCAAGATTAAATCTGCATAAGCAAGAGATAGGGACTTAGAGAGAAGCTCTGTTTACCAACATGCATCACATGCACCCTAGAGATAGGTTATGATTTTATGTGGTCGCCTTGTTTGTGTGTGTGTCATTTGTCATTGCATAAATACGAATAGAGGCTTATATATAGGTCCTATAGACTTATCGCATATATCACATGCGTTCTAGAACTGGAAGCCGTAGCATTTGCATTGAGAGATGATTTGCTATTGTATGTGTGTTGCATGATCACATAATAGGAATGCATCCTAGAAATTGTTAGCTGAACCCCTTCTCAACCCATTCCCTGCATATTCATCGCATCTTCCATATTATCAACTCTTATCTTAACTCCACCGCATACTTTTTATTATCGCAAACAACAACCCAAAAACAACTATTGATTTATTGGTTACCGCAAAGTCTTCTTAAAAATTATCACCACATACCATTTTCCTTAGTCCCTGAGTTCGACCCTGGACTTGCCAGGAAACTCAGTAGGATTTATACTTGGATTCTATTGAGAAAACTTGTTGCACAACGCATTCTCATCACCGCAATTCATTTCATAAAATCACCACATAAAATAACGCATCAATAACCAAAATGGTCTATAGTATATGGATGTAGAAGGGAAACCTTGTCTTGGTAATGCTACGGATGCGGCCCGCTTTGTGGAATAGTTACAAGTGTTGTGGCTTGTCACAAATGGTCTTATCCTGATCATTCGTGTAGGGGACATGCGAGCGGGGGCGTTCTATACAAAGAGTTTGTATAAGACTTGATCATGAAGTGTTAACGTCTCGTTATATAATACCGTTCATGGTAGAGACTTCACTTTACTAGGATGACCATAGATAACATGATCTCAATCCTGAGTGAGTTGGGAACTCCTGCCATTGAGGGCGGTCCTTTAATTTGCATGGGTGCGAGTGGCTAGGCTACTGATTCAAACCTACCATTTTGGGGATTCGTATGATTTGGGAGCTGGGAACTCAACTACACAAGATGAAATTTACTCCTTCCCCGAAGGGGGGGAAGTAAATAGTTAGCTCCCTTCAGGGTTGATTCCAGGGCTTGAACGATGTGGTGCCACACATATTCTCATGACCCGAGAGGTGTTCATACATAGTTGGACTATGTTGTATTGTTCATTAGTGGGATCAATGGTACTTAAGGAGTGGGATGTAACTACATGGGCAAAACGGTAAATTGGCCTAGCTTTACTTACAAGCATCTGTGAAGGGTTATCGTACTCATGATTGGTTTTATCCGATGGACACAGAAATATATCTGTGGTAAGAAGAGTTCAGTTGTCGGTCTTTAGTGGAACGCCTGGTAGTTAACGGATGGTGGATCTCATGGCTAAAGAGTTTAGTCAGCTATTCATATACTGTTGGAGCTTCGAGTCATAGGTCTATAAGATCCCCTTGGTAGCTTGGATAAAAATTGAGAATAAGTTTTTGGGTCAGTTTGAAATGTTCAAATTGACAAGAGGCAGTTCAATTATATATGGTTAATTATATATGATATGATTGACTAAATGTATGAGATACATTAATTTGGAGGAAATTAGATATAAATATGATTTATATCAAGTAGAGGAGAAAACACTATAGTTGATATATGATATCAAACTATAGGTTATGAATATAGTATGATTATATTTATTAATTTAGTAATTGGGCAGTTATGAGATAATTGGCTAAAGTTTTCTTCGACTTCGTGTGATAGTGGGATGTTCAATTCAGTTTTAGTAACTGAAGAATAAAATGAAAATAGTTTTCATTTTGCAAATGACATGCTAATTTTTCTCTCGGCGTGAAAGTCTTGTATCGTTTAGTGTTGAGAGCCTATACGATAGCGCCCGCCTACTAAATGATCTCACACCCGCATTTCCTATACGATAGCCCACGATTTCTTAAACGATCGTTTACCTTTACTAGATGATCACTTAGCGCCTGAGCATAACTAAACGATCGCTTACCTTTTCATAAACGATCGTTTAGCAATTACTACACGATCGTGTACCTTGCTCTAAACGATCTAGCACCCGACTATACGATAGTTTTCCCTTTATCCCACTTGCTTTTTCGTAGTACACGATAGCCTTTCCTCCTCCCCTCTACCAATTCCATCAAAGGCCACCCTTTGGATTCTCACTTCGAGAATACTGAGTGCTTTGAGTGGTGGTGTCGTCCTTGTTGCCTTGTGTTCGTGCGATGCTGTTCGTGTAGACGACCGTGGTGTTGCTGGGCGATTACTTGTTAGATGAGAAAGAGTGCGGGGAGTTTTGTCATGGTGAGATCGAGTTTTCTAAATAAAGTCTTCAACTGATAAGTCTCTCAATCTCTTGTATTTTATCTTTTAAAGCATGTCAATAATTAGTGTGTTCAATTCATATTTGTCTGTTAGAATGTATGTGTAGAAATTATGTCACAATGAATTGGAAAGATCCGCTTCCACTCATAAGTACTCTTGTATAAGAGTACCTTCAGATCCTTCATAGGTTGTTCATAATTACAGTTGGGTCAAAATTACCATTTTACCCTTGTAAATACATCTTGTTCCTTAAGTTTCCATTGACCCTCCAATGAACAATTTTGATTCATAATACTACTTATGAATCATGTCCTTCTCTTTCATGGGAAGGCGGACCTGAAATCAGCACTTAAGAGAACAACCTATCTGTTAACCCTAAAATGGGTAGGAGTGAATTCCATCTTATAGGGCTATGTCTCCAGCTATCCATCCGATCTTATCCCCAAAATGGAAGGCTTATTGAACAATACTGTTGAACTACTCTCACTTATGCAGATCAAAGGATAATTCCAAATAAACAGGAGTTCATAGCTAGCTCAAGATCAAGATCCAATTATCCTAGGTTGCTTAAGTATGAAATAGTTAGTTTTAACAGTAAACGGTCGTTATAAAGAAAAATGACTATTTCGTGGTCCATTCTATATGCAAACTCATTACATAGGATGCCCGCACTCACATGTCTCTACATGAATGATCTGTGGATCACATCATTTGTATTACCTATACAAAAAATGGGCCACATCCAATAGTATTATCAGGATGAGATACCCAATTTCATCCATATACTTATAGACCATTTAGGCTATATACTATTAACTTGATCCTGTTTATGTCACCACAAAAGTTAAAGTATTCATACTATAGCCATGGATATGTTTATTAGGTTTTCATAATATAATGCAAAATCAACAACTTTATTAAATAAGATACTCAATAATATTTTATTGATAAATAGAATGTTTAACATAAAATTTACGAATTGCGAGTTCTAGGACATTCCCAACACTATAGACCATTATTAATCTCTTATATAACATGTAGTGTTTATATTAGTCATATTCATATAATTAATATTTGAATCATATTCAAATACTTATTTGTTGGGGTTGATGCCCTAAACTCTCGTTGGTCCTGTAGTTTGTATACACCTGTACAAACAAACGCTTGTGATGAAATAATATGAGATATTTTCTTCACTATTGACTATGAAATATGAGATATTTTATTTCCTTTTATCATAAACCAATAAACTAATATCCCTGGTTGTCGTTGTAACTTAAGCATGTATGTGGAGACATACAAGTGGATCATGCCTTAAGTGATAACCTAAATGGTCTGTAGTATATGGATAAAGGAGGGAAACCTTATCCTGGTGACACTATAGATATGGCCTGCTTTTTATATAGTTATAAGTGTTGTGACATGCTACAGATGGTCTGATCCTGATCATTCATGTGGAGACATGCGAGCGAGGTGTCCTATACAAAGAAGTTTGTATAAAACCAGACCACGAAGTATTTAGTCTCGTTATATAACACCATTCATGACAGAGACTTTCATTTTACTAGGATGACCATAGATAACATGACCTTAATCCTGAGTGAGTTGGGAACTCTTACCTTTGAGGATGGTCCTTTGATTTGCATGGGTGCGAGTGGCCAGATTGCCGACTCAAACTTACTGCTTTGGGGATTCGTCTGATTGGGGAGCTGGGAACTCAGCTACACAAGATGGAATTCACTCTTTTCTCAAGGCAGGGGTAAGTAGATAGATTGCTCCCTTAAGGGCTGATTCCAGGGTTTGAACGATGTGAAGCCACACACTTTCTCATGGCTTGAAAGGTGTCCATTCATAGTAGGACTATGATGTATTGTTCATTAAAGAAATCAGTGGTACTTAAGGAGTTAGATGTAACTAGAAGTGCAAAACGGTAAATTGGCCCAACCGTACTTACGAGCATTTGTGAAGGGTTATCGTACTATTGACTGGATATATCCGATGGACACAGAAATATATCTGTAGTCAGAAGAGTGCAGTTGTCAGTCTTTAGTGAAGTGCGCGACAGTTAACGGATGGTGGATCTCGTGACTAAAGAGTTTAGTCAGCGATTCACATACCGTTAGAGCTTCAAGCTATAGGTTCATAAGATCCCCTTGGTAGCTCAATGGATTCAAGTTGAGAATAAGTTTTTGGGTCAGTTTGAATGTTTAAATTCACAAGAGGGAGTTTGATTATATATGATATAATTAAACTGGTTCAATTATATATGGTATAGTTGACATGATGTATGAGAAACATTATTTGAAACATTATTTGGAGGATTTTGATATAAATATGATTTATATTAAGTAAAGGAGAAAAGGACTATGGTTTAAATGTTACATATGATGTGATATTAAAACTATAGGTTATAAATATAATATGATAAGTTAGTTATTATATTTATTTATAATTAAAACAATTATACGATAATTATAGGCGGTTTCTCCTTTAATCGTGCGTGAAGGGGAGGTTATGTTCAGTTTTCATAACTGAAGGATAAAATGAAAAATGATTTTATTTTGAAAGGTATCGCTTCATTAAGAGGATTACTAATCGTTTAGTTGAAGAGAGACTATACGATAGCCTTCTAAGCGACAGGCTAAACGATTGTGTAAGCGCCTTTCTCTAAATGATCGTGTGCCTAGCGAGTTTCTCTAAACGATCAAGCTTGTTTTTCCTAAACGATCATGTACCTGCTGAGTTTTACTAAACGATCAAGAATACAAAGTCTATACGATAGACAGTTTATTCTCCCACTTGCTTGGTCGTATAGTTCAATCGTTGTTTCCTCCGTCCCTTTACCAAATCTAACAGAGCCGACACCTCCTGGATTTTTGCTCTGAGAATACCAAGGTCACCAGGGGGTGGTGTCTAAGAGGTGTTTGTTCGTGGAGATGTTTGTTTGTGATCGTAGCGACAACGAGAGGTTGCTGGTCCAAGTCTTCACGAGAGCGAGAGGTCTTTAAAAGAAGAGTTCTTTAAAGGTATGTCTCTCGTTCCTTTTGTATTTATTTACTAAAGCATACCGTAATTTGTTAGAAGATGTATAACTGGTTTGTATATTTGTGAATACTTGTAAATCTGTCACAATGAATTTGGATCTATCGTTCTTCCGCTCATGGGTTCTATTTGATAAGAGTTCCTTTATTGTTTTCTCTAAAATAAAACTTTATATTATAATGTATCATACACATGATATTAATCATATCTCATATAATCAGTTTTATATTAATTATGTTTCATATAATTAATGCCCTTTAGTAATCTGAACATTCAAATTAATCTAAAATCAATTCGTTTTAATCAGCTCCCCAATCAAACGAATCTCCAAAATGGTAGGCATATCGAGTGAGCGATACAGGCCACTCTGACCTATGCAGATCAAAGGACCATCTTTACAGGCAAGAGTTCACAACTCATTTAGGATTCAGGTCAAGCCACCCATGATCATCCTGATGAAATGTAAGTCTCTTCAATCAACAATGTATATAGAGAGACTATTCATTTCGTGATCCAGTCTTTTACAAACTCTTTGTATAGAACACCCTCTCTCACATGTCTCTACATGAATGATCAAAATCATATCATTTTATAGCACTTTACAACAATTGTAGGAACTATAAAGTGAGCTATATTCATAGTGTCACCAGGATAAGGTACCCAACCTTATCCATCTACTACTGACCATTTAGGTTATCACTTAAGTATGATCCATATATATGTTTCCGCATACATGTGTTTAAGTTACAAAAGATAACATTGGATCTTAAATTTATTGGTTCTATGGGTTAATGCTACTAAATGCAAATAAAAACCTCATATTTTATTAGATATGTAAATGGTTTGTACAATACAATTACAAACTACAAAACCCATGAAATTTAAGGCATCAACTCCAACACTTTCGATTATGTGCCCTATATATTGGAACCACACTGCGCTAGCACACCACCTTTGAGACTTTCAACGATACTCTGCGGTGAGTTTTAAATCACAAATTACTTTTGAGTGCACATAATGATTAGACGAGATTGGATTTTAACCTTTAAAATTTTTATTTGTGCTTAAAGTTGAATAGTTTCTTGGTACTAGAAGATTTATTTTGGGCACAAGTCTTCAAAAGTCTTATACAAGGGTTTGATTAGTGAAGGTTACTCATCACTACTTTGGTTATATAATATTATGGTAAGTAACATTACTACTTAGAATGCCTCCGAGTGAAGCGAAACTAAGTAGAATATTAAGGTATGATATGGTATTTTATGTGATGTGTTATGTTGTGTTTTATGATTGAACAAATTTTATGAGCATGCATGCTATAAATTTATGGGTTTCTATGACTATGATATGATTATATGATGTGTGACCCATTATTGAATGTTACATATTAAGTTAGTGGCAATTACCCTCCTATCGATAGCTATGTGCACACTAGAATTGTGTTTCTACGGGTCCACTATATTTGTGCACCTACGAGGCACTATATATGTATGATATGTATGAATACATCTCACTTACAGTAGGACGAGTTAAATTGTCCACTTAGATGGTCATGAATGTTTAGCTTTAGTACCTCAAAATAGGTTCCACTAATCATAAGACACCCACTTATGTGTTTGCATAGTCTGATCCTAATAATGGAATTATTTATTAAGGTAAATGAAAGAACGTGAGAGACACATGACGAGAGAGTCTTGGGACAAGTTAAAAGCTTCCGCTTAGTTTTCATAATTAAGTTGCAAGTCATCGAACAATTAAACATAAAACTTTTAGTGTTTGCATTCTTAATTTTTTCTAGTTCTTAATTATTATTCTTAGGGGGACCCCGAGTAAAGGTTTGCATTATTTGAATATTTATTTTGTTGACATTATTTATTTTAATAACTTTTAAAGCTAAATTGGTAAAAGAGTTTCGTTTTGAAATTTATATGCATAAACTAACGGTCATGTTGGTAATCTTAGAAGAAAAATTGGGTCCTTACAGTTTGTTATTCTTTTTTATGAACTAATTTAAAACAATTAAATTCATTATAACTAAATTAGTTTTTTAACTCTTGTAACTATTAAAATTAATTAAAAACCTAAATCATAATTATTTTAGAAGTACACTATTTAACACTTAATCCTCTTACCTACTCCTTAATTTTTTTTGGGAAAAAATACATAAAAGTGAAGAAAAATATTACTTATTATTACATTGGAAGTATGTATTTCCAACTAATGAAACTCGATAAAAGGAAAAAAAATACAAAATCTCAGTAAAATATAATTTTGGTCCCTAAAGTATAGAGTTGATGTCTATTTGGTCCATGAGATTTCAAAAGAAACATAGTCTCTTTTGAAAAATATGATCCCTATGTTGAATTGACCGTTACATATGACATTTTCGAGGTATTAATTTTAAATGACATAGAAATATATTTGATTAATTTTTATATATTATTCTTCTCTTTCCCTCTCCTCTGTCTCCCAATTAGATTTTTTCCATTTTGAGATTACACTGTAAATCACAAAAATTTTGTCCATACCCACAATTCTTTTCTCTAAGAATTTGAACATCATATTCATTTCTTTTCTCTGATTTATTTTCTTATTAATTTTGCAGTCTATTAACTTTTATGTGTAGAGATTTTTAGAGGAAAGAAAATTATAGGCCTAAAAAAAAAAAATTTTTTTTTCTAATTCTATTTTTTGTGGTTAATAAGTGGGAGTAAGTTAGGTGCCGCCCCATTGTTCTTTTTATAGTATGTTTCCATCAAAATCACACATAATATCGTCTACCTTATACCTACACATTTTGAAGAAAAATATATTTTTTTTCTCAACAATTTTACATGTTGATCATGTGATTAAGTCCCTATAATAATCAATCGTAAGGTTTCTTTAATAAATTTTTATGTGAAACAAATCAAAATAACTTTTAAAAGAATGATAAACTAAATCAAATATATTTTTTTCGACAATATGTTAGGTGAAATATGGAATCTAGAGCTTAACGTTGAAAGCACAAGTTCATGTCAGAGAAATTATCCTTGTATTGACATCTTGAAAAAAAAAAATTACCCATAACTCTGTGAAAATACAAAGTCTAAATGTCACACACTGATTCAAACTTGGATTGTTGTAATAGTTCTGCTGTTAAAAGAAATTGGAATGATAGTAATATCTTTGGAAAATGGAAGTATTTTTTCTTTAATATCCTAAACATGCTTTTTCTTTAATATATATACACACTTGTAAAAACTTATTTCTCACATATGTGTGCATATTTATATACAAATATTTGTGAAATCTCAAACTTGTTGGATAACTATTTGGTTGTTGGTTTTTATTTTTTGAAAATTATGGCATATAAACACTATTTTCACACATAAATTATTTATTTTACCATTATTTTAAAATTACATTCACGTTAGTAGAAGTTTAATTCATAGTTTTTTAAATTGGGATAAATAAATACTAAACTTTCAATTTTAACTCTAATAAGTCTCTTAAAAATGTCTAAAGATATATAAGATTTTTTTTTAAATAATATTTTTTTAATATATAATGACAAAAATAGGGTTGGAGGGAAAGTATTCCCAAAAAATAGGTTTTTAAATCGTGTATCAGGTACACGATTACACCTTAATCGTGTACCCGGTACACGATTAGTTCTAAATCGTGATCGGGTACATAAGTTCCTGTCCATCTGGCACGTGCAGTCTGTCGTGGCAGTCATGCAGGGTTGACAGAGGTAATCGTGTAAAGTCGTGTTCCCGGTACACGACTTCTTCCTCCATTAAATCCGCCGCACCCCTTCTTCTTCCTCATCCGACCTTCTACCTTCTCCGTCCCACCTCAAGCTTTCTGCCTTATTTTGCTTCTTTTGTTGCGTTTCTCCGTCCAAAATTCTGAAATCTTCCTCATTTTGCTTCTGTCTTGTACATCCAAATGCCTCCATTTGCTCGTCCATCCAAAATTGTTCGAAATCGTCCTCCATTTGTTCGTCCGTCCAAAATCGTCTGAACGCTTCTGTGGTAAAATTTTTTCTCTAGTTGTTTTTCAATATATAATCTTCCTATATATATCATTTTGTTTGCATTTGGGCTGAACTTAATGTGTAGTTTATGGATCCATGATTTATTTTTTGGGTTGAATCTAGAAATATACGTATCTATTTGTTGGGCTGATTTTGTCTAACGTAGTTTATGAACTTAGAAATTAGATTTTGTTGGGCTATTTTTCTGGATGATTATGTTTGTTTATTTGTTTGACTATTTTTTTTTATGATTAATTCGTTGGATGATTATATATTTGTTGGGTTAAATGTAGAAATATATGTATATGTTTATAAAAATGAAGATTGGTTCATATATATATATATATATATTATATTTGGGCTGAGTTAAATGTATAATTCATGGATATATTATTTTGTTTGCATTTGGGCTAAATTAAATGTATAATTCATGGATATATTATTTTGTTTTTATTTGGCCTGATTTAAATGTATAGTTTATGGATCTTAGATTTGGGCTGATTTAAATGTATAATATTTAGATCTAACTTAGAAATTGGATTTTGTTGGGTTGACATATTAACATATTTTTTGTCATGAAAAAATCATAATAAATATGTCGATGCATCCTGAAGATTTAGTTATTCTTGAACCTAGAAATGATGGAGAGATAGTGACATTGACGTTGAAGTTGATGAATTATTTGGGAACGATAGTAGTGCAAACATGATCTTGAGTTAGTACTGTCGGAAATGTTCACCCAAATAGATTGGGAAATGAAAAATTCAACGTGTGAACTAGAATCTACTTTGGAAGAAAGGAATATATGTGTAGATAATTGTAGTTTAATACAAAAAGGAATGTTGTTTAATACCAAAGAAGATTTAGAGCTTGCTATAAAAAAAATATTGTGTGATAGAACACTATGAAATTGTTGTAGGGAATCAAATCAAGATCTTTGGTATGTTAGATGTAAATCATGGAGTGACGGTTGTGCTTGGAGGTTAAGAGCATGTCGGCGTAAAACTCATGGGACGTTCGAAATCACCAAACTTCAAGGGGAACACTCATGTTTGTTTTCATAATTGACACAAGATCATTCACAGCTTGATTCAAATTTTATGAGTATTGAAATTCAAAATTTGGTTAGAACTGATCCTGGAGTACCTGTGGCCCTACTCCAAGAAGCCATTAAAAAACAATATGACTATAATGTTCATCATAGACGGGTGTGGCAAGTTAAGAGAAAAACGTTGATTGCTGTATTTGGTGATTGGGAGAAATCATACTCGGAGCTTCCGTATTGGTTGAGTGCTCTTGTTCATTAAAATCTAGGAACACGAACAGATTGAATTTTCCTTCCCTCTGATGTGCCGGGTATGACTATTTTTGGACGAGTTTTTTAGTCCTTTGGTCCTGCAAGAGAAGAGTTCAACCATTGTAGGCCATTAATCCAGATCGATAGAACTCATCTCTACGGAAGTATAAGGGGAAATTATTGACAGCCTTATCTATTGATGCAAACGGACATATATTTTCCCTTGCTTTTGCTATCGTCGAAGGTGAAAATTCATCCAGTTGGTCATGGTTTTTGTGGGCCTTGCGTGAATATATTAGCCAAAGAGAGGGTATTTGCTTGATTTCTGATAGACGTAAGGGTATTCTTGCTGCAATTAATAATGAAGAAATTGGTTGGAGGGAACCCAGAGCGTACCATCGATATTGTCTTCACCATGTTGCCAGTAATTTCAATACGAAATACAAATCAAAGCAACTAAAAAATTTAGTGTTTACGGCAGGAAATCAACACCAAAGGCGTAAGTTCATTCGGTGAAAGAATTGAAACAGTTGTACCCTGAATGTCTTGAATATTTTTCAGACATTGACTTGGAAAAATGGACTCAGTCACACCGCTATGGGTGGATGACAAGCAATGCAGTTGAATGCATGAACGGTGTTTTCAAAGGTGCTTGAATGTTACCAATTACTTCTTTGGTTAGGCTAACATTCTATCACACAATACTGTATTTTAAACACCAGAGACAAAAAATCAGTGAAGCACTCGATCGTGGGGACATGTATATAGAATATGCCATAAAAAAGTTTGGAGGTGGGAAAAACGAGCATCTGCACATACAGTGATATCCATTGACAGGAAAAGTCAAACTTTCGAAGTACAAACTGGCATAAGTATGATTTCTCCCTATAAAGAACAACACACCCTAGTTTTGAGCTTGAAAGAAGGAACATGTTCTTGCAATAAGTGGCAATCATTCAAGATTCCATGCTCTCATGTAATTGCACTTTGTAATTATATGGGTATGACATACCTACCACTTATTGACGAATGCTACAAATTGTCCAATTTCAAGCGTGTTATAAAGGTCGCTTCCATCCAATTCAACATCCAGATTATTGGCCAGAATTATCATTTACAGAAGTTCGTTCAAATGCGGACTTACTAAGAGAACAAGGTTGGCCAAAAAAGTACATGCATTCATAATGAAATGGATTGGAGAGAGGTAAGCCAAAAAGGCGATGTACAATTTGCAAGAGAGAAAGACATAACAGACGCACTTGTCCACAACGTACACTGGTGCTTCGTCTTTGGGTCATTAGGTGTATTTTTTTTACTTGTATATTTTATGTACTTGTATTCTTTATGTACTTATATTTTTCATGTAATTGTATATTTCATGTATTTGTATTCTTTATGTACTTATATTTTTCATGTAATTGTATATTTTATGTACTTGTATTATTTATGTATTTATAATGAATTTATGTAATGAATTTATTTTATGTAATTGTATCTTTTTATGTATCTTTTATGTCATGGATTTTATTATGTGATGTAATTTGAACTTCTTAGGTAATGAAGCCTGGTCCTTCTAATCCTGTACAATTATACCAACAAAATACGCATCGTTTACAAACAGTATGGGATAGTTCTTTCACTATAGTGTTGAGTTGTCGGAGGAGGGAGGCGACTGCACAGCATACTATCCCATTTGATCATCGCATTATTCCCTATGTTCCGCAAGCAGGTTTTCTTGGGGTTGCACAAATTGGTTTTATCTAGCTTGATTGGCACATTGTTACTGCTCTAGTTGAGCGTTGGAGACCAGAAACCCACACATTTCACATGCCTTGTGGGGAATGTACAATTACGCTACAGGATGTTGCCATACAATTTGGGTTACAAGTGGACGGGCAACCATTGACAGGTTCACTACAGTACGATTGGAAGAATATTTGTGAATAGCTCTTAGGTATTCTACCAGAGGTTCTGAAGGGATCAAGATTGAGTATCCCCTGGTTGGCGTCCCAATTTCCAGAATTACCTCCCGATGTGATGACAACAGCGTACATAGGTATGCACGAGCATACATCCTATAGCTTATTGAAGGATTTTTGTTTGCTGACAAGTCAAATACTATAGTGTATCTCATGTTCCTCCCACTATTGTTTGATTTCGAGCACACTGGTACGTACTCGTGAGGTGGTGCATGTCTTGTATGGTTGTATAGAGAATTTTGTCGGGCTTCCAATACACAAGTGTTGGAAATAGTGGAGCCATCGATACTACAGGCTTATGATTGATTTCCAATTATAATACCACAAGTCCAGCTACAGGCCCCAGATCATCGTCCACTTGGTGCCATGTATTATTTCATTTATATATTTATTTCGTTGCCATTTTATGTAAGAATATAAATTAATTGTATTTTTTATAATTTTATATGGAGTGGTATATTAGCTGTCTCTGAACAGTCAACAAATATGTTGCTTGTGTACACACAAATATTTGACATGCTGATGCACAATCAGGTAGCAAATGTATATATAAATGAATATTTAAAACATTTTAGATGTATACTTATTATTATTTTTTTTTTGTCAGATTATTTGGACGTCATATACACAATAGATTTGGTCATCCTTACCTGATTATTGTCATGATGGTGAAGACATCTGATTGACCGTTAGCCCTCTTATATACTTCCATATAGTAGAGTGGCATCATCTAGATCGTGTGTTGAGACAGTTCGGTCTGCGAAAAATGATACCTTTATTGTCCTATACACTCCCACACTACACCAAATCGATTTGAGAGGTAAGCACGACCAAGACTGGAGTCGAATCCATGCAGAATATTTATCCTATTGGCATGGACGATATGATCGTTGTGCACAGGAAGAATTAACAAATGGGCCAACTGTATCAGACGACTACTTTTCCTGGTACAATTTGATCACGAAGCGATTTATCACACCTGAAAGCACTTACTATTACTGCATGGTAAGAGATTTAAAATAAGACATTTTCCATATATATGATATGAATATTGTTTAATATTTATTTTTTTTATTGTACAAAATAATTTTATCGGCGATGTTCAACAATATTCAGTGAGAACCACTTACCAGAATTGGGTTCAATGTGTCAGAAAACATTGGTCAACGTAGAAGGTATTATTCAACAGACAAGACGACTCAATGTTCCTGACACCGATCGAAAACGTATTCATCGTAGACGACAACGTAAATAGGGTGAACCTAATTTAGAGGGACACGAAGACAACCCCATGGGGGGTAAGAGCCAGGGGTCGTTTTTAAATTTCATGTAAACTTTCATTTTCAAATTGTAAATTAAAGAACTAACTGTAAATATTCTTTAATATATGACATTTTTTAAAATATGAGTGCAAGATATTTTCATTGTAGATTAAATATATAATTAAGTTTAATAATCAAGGAATTTGTGGACCAATTCCTAAAGTTTTAATATTGTTTTACATCTATATTTAAAAAAAAAATAGTCAACACACTTTTTAAAAAAAGAAAAGAAAAGAAGAAAAGATAAGCAAATCGTGGACGGGGTTAACGAGTTTGCTCTGACCAGTCAACCAGTCAGCCGGCGTGGTGCTAATTAGATTAAACAGTACTTGTGTACCGGGTATACGAGTTTGCCACATGACAATCGTGTACTCGGTACACGATTTTACTACCCTAATTTTATCAATAGTTTTCCCAAACACTTATTCTTAGAAAAAGTTTCCCACCAACCATATTTATGTCATTATATTTTAAAAAAAAACATTATTTAAAAAAGATCGATATATAAACTTTCAATTTAATAATTAAGAATCTCATTAAATATTAAAAATGCTTAAAAATCAATCATTGTATTAGATAAAAAAAAAATGTTTCCAATTACACCTCAAATTGTTAATTTTGTAGCCAATAGTTTCATTATTACTTTTTCAAAAATTGTATAATACTATATGTATTAGACACACATATCGAGATATCAATATTCTAGTATATATTTTTTAAAGTTCAAGAACTATATATGAAATAAATTTAGAAGTTAATGGATTTGTCACTGTTCGTATGTGTGTTAATTATGTTTATTGTAGCGATATTGTATAGTTTGAATATTATATTTGTGCATCTAAAATTATATGGTTATGCTCATTCTAGTGATATTGTATGATTTGAATCTTATATGTGTATCTAAAATTATATGTATATGAACTTATATTCCCTACATATTGGTTCCGCCACCGCATATAGATCGGAAAATACACCTAATAATTCGTATGTATTGGAAATACATTGATCAATATATAAAGTCTAGATAAGTAATATATATTGAAAAAATAAATTTTCTATATAATGTCTAAATAAGTAATGTTCATTTTTTTTTCTGATAAATGTGTTTGTTGTATAAAAAGTATAGGGAAAAAAAATACTTTTTTGATCCCTAAGTTTTGGGTCTATATCCATTTGATCATTAAGTTTCACAATGTTATACTTTTAGTCATTGAGTTTTGTGTTGGTTTCAATCTAGATTTCAAAATATTTCCATTTCACCTTTGAGATTTGAGTTTTATTTCAATTTGGTTTCTAGGTCTCAATATTTACATTTTTAGTATCTATTTTTCTATAAATACTCGCTTCCAGTCTTCTATGCTAAAGCATATTAATTAATTTTGAATAAAATAAAGTGAAAATTTTAAATTGGTTTAAATATTGATGAAAAATAATGAAATTTAAGTAATTATGATGGTTTTAATTCTCTTAAATTAATTAATTGACATTGATATTAAAGACAAAAAGTGTCTATTTAGTGAAAAATCGAGGTTAAGAATGTAAAATCTATAAATTAAGAGACAAAATTGAAACAAAACTCAAATCTCAAGAGAGTAAAATTGTAACATTTTGAAACCTAGAAACTAAATTGAAATGAACCTCAAATCTTAAGAACTAAAAGTAAACATTTTAAAACATAGAGATCAAATGAAAACTAGACCACAAATCTAGGACCAAAAAGTATTTTTCCCGAAATTATTTTATATTTAAAAAAGATGTGTCTATTTTGATAAACTTGTCAAACACACATGTTTACATACAACAATTCTTACTTTACACAAACACATCTACACATTTTACTCAAACTAAAGTCTTCGTGCTTAATAAATATGCGTCTTACACGAAAATCCCTTCGATGACACTTGTTTTTACCTCCTTTTGCCATGTGGGCTCGATGTATAGATTTTTTTTTTTCCTTTATCCCCATATCCCCAACACAATGAAGACAACCCAAATCTTGAAGTACAAGTAGACACAAAACCCAATTGTAAATAGTGGCATATATTCCTGTACCCTTTCATTAAGCAAACCAAAACTCACACACACACTTCTTATACTACTCATCAATATCTCTTCACTCATTCATGAGAGAACAATTTTGAAAAACCAAGAGAAGTAAGAATTTTGTAAAGAACAATGAGGAGCACTGCTACACAAGGAGAAACATCATCACCATCATCAAAACAAAGCTCCTATAGGCAACAACATGGGACAGCAAAACGCACAAGAATCATAAGAATCATAGGAAGAAGCTTGTTGGGAGTAATATTCCTCGTTGGTCTTGCAATTATCATATGTTGGCTTGTTGTTGTCCCCAAAACCCCACGTCTAATTGTGGAAACCGGCAATGTCATAGTCCATAGTTCAACTCATAATATGCTAAAAGCTACCATAGTTTTCACTTTCAGAAGCTACAACCCCAACAAAAGAGCCACCATTCACATGTATTCTATGAGGATGATAGTCAATAGTATAGGCGAGAGGTTTCTCTCCGACATCCCCTCCTTTACGTTGACACCCGAAAACCAGACCGTCTTATCCTCCGCCGTCCGAGTCAACTTCGAATACCCGTTTGGTTTCAATGAAGAGATAGATCCAGAGCTTCGCTTCTCAGCTGAAGTCAGGTACAAACATTTTGAGAAAATTGTACAATCAACCCAAATCTTTAAAGTACGCTTTTTAAACCTTTTGCTTGTATCATCTGCTGGGCTCTTTTTAAACCAAAAAATTCAACTCAAATGAATGAGAGAAGCGAGAGAAAATAGAGAGAGTAAGAAGCATAACATTCTAAATCCAAGAGAATGAGAAAAGCGAGAGAGAGAAAATAGAAAGAGTAAAGAGTAAAAAGTTCTAAATCAAAGGAACAAGAGAAGATAAAAGAGCAAGAGAAAATAGAGATATCGTTGAACTAAAGGACTCTAAACTAAGAGGCGAGAGAGTGAGAGCAAGATCCTATTCCAAATTGCCCGATTTAATAATTTCACTCTTATATGACGTAAGAAAAAGGTCAAAAGGTAGGGCATAATTCCTTTTGGGCCCATATATATATATATACTGTTAGGTTTTGTTGATGTCAAAATCGCTATTTTTTCTTTAATTTTTATTTTTTTGGTTAGAGGACTTCAAAACTCGATTTTAACCTTAATTACTAATGTGATAATCATTTTATATTTTATTTTTAAATTTTAAAAATTAATTAAGAGTATGGATACTACTTTCGCAAATGCATTTCTTTTATTTGTTGCCTACTTTCTAAGAGTGTTTTCAAAATCTGTCTATTTTTTTAACCCTATAAAATGGTAGTTTTTAAAAATTTTATTTTTGATTTTTGAATATAAAATTTTGTCTCGCTCTATTTTTTTGGCTTTATTCTTTTCAGTTATAGTATCAATGGATGGATGTCGAAACCTCGGTTGCTCGAGATCTATTGCAATCACCTCTTGCTTAAGATCAATGCTTCTACAACATTCGATAATACAAAATGCAAAGTCGACCTTTGAGATTTGATCTTTGTGTGTTATTCTTGCTGAATAATCCCAAAGATTTGTAATTGAAAGTTTCATTTTTTTTACCCTTTAATTGTTTCTTTAAGGATAGAGAGTTCTTGCATTTATCTTATTTTATTTTATTTTTGAATAATGAAGAAGAGAATTGTATGGAAGATTTGAGAGAGGTTGAGAGAAATTTCCTTTGTGGAGAGCTGACTAAAAAAAATGAGGAAAATTATAGATAATTATATAATCTGTTATAGTGTGTGAAAAGAAAATTAAAAGAAAAAAACATAATTGTGAGCTTCTTTAAGAAGATCCATACAACTTGAAACCTCTAAACTTTTACACTGGGGAAGGGCAAATAAAGTCTCATTGTTTAATTAAGAAAAGAATAATTCTTTCATCAATTTGAAGCTTGATCGATTTTTTAATTTCTTATTTCTTCTTTGTTAATATGAATGGACTTTTCCTAATATCTTATACTAAAAAAAAGAAAAAAAGAAACATAAAGAAGAACCATATGAGTATCAGTATTCAACAAGAATAATTGAAACAAGTAATATATATATCAAGCTCCTATTCAACAAGAATTGAATGTATCAACAAAAAGATCCATGAGAAAACAACACATAATCATGAATTAAAAGGTTTTCATTAATCAATTAAAAAAAAAAAACTTTTCTACAAAGAGTGTACAAAGAGTGTGAGTATCATATAATGTCTAATCTTAGTAAGTTTTCTAAGCAATGGATAAATAGTCAATTATGTCATAACAAACATGCATCATATACATACAGCAAATTCATAGTATTCAACTATGATATGATCTCGTTGAAATCTAATTGACTATACTGTGAACAACCAAGTAAACGTAATACACATAAAAAAAGTACCTAGTGTAAGAAGTTTTTTTTTCCCCTTTTTGTTAAAGCGACTAAGTGCAAGAAGCTAAACAAAGATATGAACAAGAAATTTTTGTCTATAATTCACTGCGCTTCTACAAGCTAGCTACTATATCTCGTATAGACTTCATTGCATAGTATCTAGTATTGGATGGGAATGCGATCAAAGTCCCATATTGGTTAAATAAGGGGATGATCATGGGTTTATAAGGGAAGACAACTATCTCCAATGGTATGAGATCTGTAAATAAGGGGATGATTATGGGTTATAAGGGAAGACAACTATCTCCAATGGTATGAGACCTTTTGTGGTGATTCCAAAAGTCAAGCCATGAGGGTTTATACCCAAAGTGGGATAATATTCATACCATTGTGGAGAAGGGTTTATACCCAAAGTGGGATAATATCATACTATTGTGGAGAAGGGGGGTTTATACCCAAAGTGGGATAATATCATACCATTGTGGAGAAGGGTTTATACCCAAAGTGGGATAATATCATACCATTGTGGAGAGGGTTTATACCCAAAGTGGGATAATATCATACCATTGTGGAGATATATGAATGTCAATTGGTATCAGAACCTTGGTAATATCATACCATTGTGGAGAGGGTTTATACCCAAAGTGGGATAATATCATACCATTGTGGAGATATATGAATGTCAATTGGTATCAGAACCTTGGTATAAACCTAGCTGTATAGGTGAAATCCTCAAATAATGAACAACAACTTTAAGGAGCCTAGTTTGTGTTCTATATGGGTAATCTAGTGGTTTCCCCAACCTTGATAAGAGCAAGTGTTATCTACGCTCATGCTCGTGCGCTCTATTTGGATTATAACCTGAGATGAATGGGATGTACCTCGAGGTAGAAGAGCAAGTTGACTCGAGATGAACAAGATGTGCCTCTAGATAAGAAGCGAGTGACCCAAGATGAATTAGAGGTGCCTTGGGATTTAGAGCAAGCTCTCATAGTAGAGAGCAAATAGATTTATTCGAGGGGAGGCTCAAAGTGGTACTTTGTTCAAGGTGAGGATTGCTAGAAGTGCAAACAAAATACCACATTGGTTAGGGGAAGAGATTGATCATGGGCATATAATTGTGGGCAATTATCTCCATTGGTTTGAGGTCTTTTAGGGTGAAACTAAAAGGAAAGCCATGAGGGTTTACGCATAAAGTTGCTTGGTGGTCCTTTGTTTGAGGGGAGGATTGTTGTGTGGGAATGCGATCAAAGTCCCACATCCTTTAAATAAAGGGATGATCATGGGTTTATAAGGGAGGACAACTATCTCCAATGGTATGAGGCCTTTTGGTGTGGTTCCAAAAGCAAAGCCATGAGGGTTTATACCAAAAGTGGACAATATTATATCATTGTAGAAATATTTGGAGTTCTGTCATCCCTAACATCTACATTTTGTATGACCAAATTTTTTAATACACTACATGTGTGCGAAAAAGTTCCCACATTAATTAGGAAAGAGAATAATCATGGGCATATAAGTGCAGACAATTATCTTCATTGGTATGAGACCTTTTAGAGAGAAACCAAAAGCAAACCATGAGAGTTTATGCCCAAAATGAACAATATGCCCAAAATGAACAATATCATACCATTGTGGAGATATGTGAATGTCTGTTGTCCCTATCAATTGGTATAAAAAACTTTGTCTAAACCCAGCTGTGTGGGTGAAATTCTCAAATAATAATGAACAAAAAATTTTAAGGAGCCTAGTTTATACTCTATAAGGGTGGTCTAGTGGTTTCCCCTACCTTGATAAGAGCAAGTGTTATCTATGCTCATGCTCGTGTGCTCTATTTGATATTAACCTGAGATGAATGTGATGTACCTAAGGGTAGAAGAGCAAGTTAACTCGAGATGAACAGGATGTGCCTTAAGATAAGAAGCAAATGACTTAAAATGAACTGGAGGTGCCTCAGGATTTAGAGTAAGCTCGCATGGTTGAGATTTGATGGATTTGCTCGAGGGGAGGCTCGAAGTGGTACTTTGTACAAGGTGAGGATTGCTAGAAGTGCAAACAAAATTCCACATTGGTTAGGAAAGTGATTAATCATGGGCATATAAGTGTGGGCAATTATCTCCATTGGTATGAGGCATTTTAGAGTGAACAATATCATACCATTGTGGAGATATGTAGAGGTCCGTTGTCCATATCATTATATGTTCGTCATATAGATATACATAGTTCATTAATAGTATATTAGCTACCTTCACAAGGCATAAGGGGAACTTTTTATTAGAGAAAATAATTCAAATTACAAAATAGAGGGCTTTCTATGGTTAGATGGTGTATATAGTACATTTCTCTAAAACCAAGCAAAAATGTATATAATGCAAATACTGAGACCCCCATACTTGGTTGTTCAATGTGCCAGATAACAAATTTAAGTCATTCCTGAAAGAACCATTGAAGGTCCTTGAGCGGAACACGGGATCAAACCCAAACCCAAAATTTACAGAACATAAATTTTACAACAAAAACATACAGATTATGCATTTAAGAGATGATTACAACATGCTTAAAATAAAGATTATAGAATTGAAAATAGGTTTAAGAAACCTTACCCTTGAAGAACTCTTCTTCATGAAATTTCTTCTCCGAATCTTGTCACGTACAATCTCGAACTCTCTAACTGTCAATGAAGACACCACTACGAATGTGACCTTTGTCTCTGGATGAGAATCCAAGAGTTTTGTGGGCTCTAGCTATTTTGGAAGAGAGAGAATTTCTAGAGAGAAGTGAGGAGAAGGATGATAGGGATCAAGTTGGAACCTACCAAACTCCTCCGTAAATTTTCTTCAGGAAGAAGAAGAAAAGGAATAACCCTTTCCAAAAACAAAACTTTCCAGTAACGTAGTAGAGAGAAAGGGGGAAGGAGTTACAATTTTATTTGATCGGTAGAAAGCCTAGACAACTTTCCTCCGCATCATTCGCTTTGAAACTTAGATGGTTGTTATAACTTAATTATGCTCCCAAGGAAATTTGGAAATATACTAATAACCTAGAAAAGTGAAGTATTTATCAATTTTTCTTTTCAAATTAATTCTAAACATGTTTTTTTCATTAATTCAAAAGTTTTAATTATTTTGTTAATTAGAAATATTAATATGCTTTAATAGGTAATTAGATTGGTTAAGATATTAATAAGTTTTCTGCAAAGAGAGATATAAAGTTCATTGAAATCTCCACCGCCAAGTACTTCTACATTCTACATGAGAGAATGAAGTTTATTAAAATAATTCCTAAACATGTTTCCTATAAACTCTTTCCTAGTAAAGCAAAGTATCAAACATCCCTTTACAATAGGAGAAAAAGGTCCTTATAGCTTTCTAAAAACGCTATAATAGGTCTATTATAGTGTTTTATGTAATGTCATAATGCTATTAAAAGTATGAGATTTTTTACAGCCTTATTTTTCTACTTAATTCCATCATTCTTCAATGAAAGTTGAAACCAAATGAGAGAATAGGCAAATCTTGCAGACAAAATGATGAAAAGTATGTCAAAATAGGTTGTGCCAGACAATAATATAATAACCATGAATCATGTTATGAATTGACAAAATTAAAATACTAAAATTACATAGATAAATAATTACATTGATTAAAATGATAATTGAGGATGAGTAGAATATTGGACTTTTTAAAACAAAAAAGTAGTATATATTGAGACACTGACGGATCTAAGATTTTATGTAAAGAGTGACACAAATTCATTTGCATGTAACTAGTGGCAGATCCAAATTTTCATAATAGGCGCACATTTAAACAAAGTTACAAATTTAGCCCATGAATTAATGGATTTATCATACATAGTTAACTTCAAAAAATAACTAATAGGTTCATGAATTCTTGATTTTATGTATATTAGATAGAATACAAAGTTTATATCCAATTGAGTCCATTGCATATTAAAAAAATTAATTAATTAATATATAATAACCAAAAAAATTTGAAAATTTAAGGTTTAATTAGACATAAAAATAAAAAATTTTAATTTTTTTAATAATTTCAATATTTTTTAGAGTTATTATATCTAGAATAGAAACTTTAAAGACATTCTTTAGAGACTTATAAGAATAAAAAATCCAAAATTTAGAGACTTATTACTCATACTTTTCCAAACTTAAAAGAGTATAAAATATGGATTATTCCATGTTCATTATTCATTAAAAAGTAGGAAATTGTATGTTTTAAAAAAAATTGAAAATTAAAAAAATAAACCAGTATATATGAAAAAACCATCCAAATTAAAAATATATATATAAAATGTTAATTGCAATTGGTAGCATTTTTAGAGATAATAACTAATATAATATTTTTTTTAAAAGTACAAATATAACAAAGTCTATCAAATATTGATAGACTTCTATCACATCGATATCAATGCTAGTTAGAAATTGAACCCCAATCCCAAGTGTGAAAAGCATAATTGTTGGTGCTTACAATCACTGAAACAACCATAGTAACAACATTCTTTAACGAAACATATTAATTATATACATAAAATACGATACACATATAACGTCGTTTTTTGAAGAGAGCCATGTATCTTTGTGATCTCTTGATAGATCCGTCCTTATATTGAAAGTACACCTATAAAAATAGCATTGACATGATTAAAACAAGGGAAAATTAAAAGGATATTGTACTTTTAGAAACTATTTAGGAAATTATTGTTGTTTTCAAACTATTTATCAAAATATTGTTGTTTTAAATAAGTCGAGGGTTGAAAATTCGACTTAGTAGGTCAAATTTTGAACTCTCGACCTTCCTTTTTTTTTTTAGGAAAATATTGTTGTTTTCAAACGGATTCTGTCATCTCAGCAAGTCTGACTAAATAACGAGCTAATGAATCTTCTTCTTTTTGCCGCTAACGAGCTAACGAGCTAATCAAATTTGAGAGCGAGATTATGAGAGACAACGAGAGTTTGAGAGAGCGAGAGTTTGAGCGAGAGCGAGAACGAAAGTGTGAACGTTTGCAAGAGCGAGAGCGTGAGCGTGAGCGTGATCGAGAGCGAGAGCGAGAGCGAGAATACCGTACAAATTTCCCTTTTTTTTTCCTTTTTAATTATTACACATTCCACCTTCTTCTTTCTAATCCTTTCTTCTTTTTTTTTTTTAATTTTCCATTTTATAAAAAAAATTCTAAAAATATTTATTATTTTATTTAAACTCTAAAAAGAATAAATTAAAAATAATAATAACTCATAAAAATAAAAAAATTAAATTAAATATCTCATTTATATAAAAATAATTACAAAAATCAATGTGTCCCACAAGGCGGACATCGTCGATTTCGAGCTGGTTGTCGTCGTCGACTTCGAACTTGAGGTTGCTCGGGTTCTTTTTGATGTTGCTTTGGTACCTCTGCAGGCGCTTCATAATATAAATATTCATTATGCTCTCCACGACCCCGACCATGTCCATGCACGTATGAAGATGAAGGACCAGCCTCTGAGTCATAATGTCCTGAACCAAATGCTGGCATCATTATCATCGGACTAACATAATCAGTTTGACTCTGCGTCTGCGTCATAGGGGGTAACTCTTCCACATTATGTGCAACCTCATCAAACTCATCCTCTTCCCGAACAGGTCCTCTACGTCTAGGAGTTGGTGGAGAAACAATAGGTATATTGTACATATAATGAATTTCCTCCATATAGCTTTGGTTGTCACTACATATAGCAAGAACCTAGTTCAGATCATTCGCAACCTCACGGAGTCTACTGTTGTTCGATCTCTGTGAATTATAAAAAAATTAGACAATATTTAAAATAAATTTAAATAAAAAAAATTAGATAATATTCATTTATTTACCAGATGACCCACAGTTGCTCCCGGACGAGTGACGTAGCGCCTTGTGATATTATTATACCAATGAATATATTCTGGAGTGACATCTGTGTCAAACTGTTCAAGAGAAACCCCCACTGCAATAAACCTTGCACGATAGTGCTATCGCACTACCAAATGTGCAACTTTTTCGGACCAATCTCCAGTCCTTAGGTCAATATCATGCAGTATGGGTTCAGTATTACAAGGCGATGGGATATCCTGCTGAAATCGAATTGTCTCATCACCCTGTCAGGAAGATGCCACTGACCAATATGAAAACATATGAGAGGACTCATCATCCGCCATATGTTTTGACCATTCGTATAAAAATTAGGCAAAATATGCACAATAATTTTGTACGACTCCCAAATAACCTGAAACACAAAATATTATATTAGAGAATATTAAAGACAAATACAATAAAAATGTGAATAAAATAATCAATTAGGTTTAGTGTAATGTACCTGTTCAGGTTGAAGCAGATCAAACATGTATCTATACTGGTTGACTACATGTGTGGCTGTCCTAGTCACACAAAATTTGTCTCTCCACCTAAATTTTTAAATTGATAATTTAGAATTTAAATTAACTAGATCAGTGATATAAAAATTAAATTGAATTAAAACAACATACCGAGAACCGTAGGCTCGTCCAACTAACTGAGCGTCATTAACATGATGTAGCTGTGGAGCCATTGTTGGAAATCGCTCCTAAGCCCATAGTTGCAAAAGTATGAGAGGCCCAGCTATCTCTCGAACCTCAGGTCTTGTTGCTTTACATAGTTGTCTATACAACCATGCCAAGCATGCTCCACCCCATGAATATCGCCCCGCATCATGGAGGTTAGCTAACAGTGGCAGGAACATCAAGTGAA
This sequence comes from Benincasa hispida, assembly GCF_027475165.1. NCBI lineage: Eukaryota > Viridiplantae > Streptophyta > Magnoliopsida > Cucurbitales > Cucurbitaceae > Benincasa > Benincasa hispida. The sequence goes on along the minus strand of NC_143485.1, from coordinate 5,999,994 downwards.
CAAAATGACTTGATTTATCTGAAAACAGACTTCCACCCATCATTTGTAGTATATATGCTCGCGCATATCTTATGACGGTTTCCTCGTCTGCATCATCTGTGAGCTCACAAAATTGTGTTCCTAACCATATTAAACTTAATCTCGATCCTTTAATCTTGTCGGCAGGTGAGGTCGCACCGAGGTACAGTTGACAAACTTCTAACCAGTCATCGTACATCACTCCGGTGACTGGCTCACCGTCAACAGGTAACCCCAACAATACTTCCATGTCTTGTAGAGTGATAGTGCACTCTCCAACAGACATATGGAATGTATGCGTCTCGGGCCTCCATCTCTCGACCAAGGCTGTGATCAGACGCCAGTCCAACTGAATAAATCCTAATCTGGAAACCCCATAGAATCCAGATGTGCGCAGTAGCAGTAGTATTCGAGGGTGCGTGATTATCTGGAGCCCGTCTTAGTAAAAATTGAATATACAATAAATTATAATAAAAAAAATTGAATATACAATAAATTATAATTAAAAAATTGAATATACACTAAAATGAATATATAATAACAAAATTATTTATTTTTCAATCCCTAACTATCTGAAGCCCGTCTTAGTAACGAAGGACACTTCCTTCGATTATGTCCTAACTGGTTACAAAATCCACATCGTTGTCGAGTGACTGGTTCTGTCTAATCCATCTCGTTGTGATAACGTGAACTTTTCGGTCTACCAGGTTTTCTCAACAACGATGGATCAGGATGAAAGACGGGCATATTAGGGTGCGTGATCCAGTAATCTTCATGCGGTACAGGTTGAAATTGAGGAGATTAACATTCAGCATACTTGACAATTTATACTTTTTTATTAAAGTTACTGACGATATGTTGTAAGCAGAAACGATGGTGACATTTTGGTCCCGTCTAACCATTTGCTGGATTGTTCACTGTTGCAATTATATCAGCATGTCGATCTGAAATTAAACACACCTCTTCGTGTGTTACAATTTCTCTCAGGTGTTTCAGAAACCATCCCCATGAGTCTGCGGACTCTTCATCAACAATGGCAAACGTAAGTGGAAGTAGATGGTCGTTCGAGTCAACTGATGTAGCAATCAACAGTTTTTCTCTATATTTGCTGTACAAGTGTGTACCATCTATCTGAATGATCGACCGACATTTATTAAAGCTTCTATACAAGGACCAAATGCCCAAAATACAGAAGTTAGGATAACATGGCCTTCAGTAAGCGTTTCTTTAACTCGCCACTCTACTCGTGTTCCGGGATTGGTCTGCTTAACCATATATAACTACCTAGGCAACAATTTGTAAAACTCATCCCAATCACCGAATATTTTAGCCAACGCTTTTCTTTTTCCCTCTCATACCCTATGGTAAGGAACATGATATCCAAACTTTGATTTAATGTCGGACTGCAGTTATGCCACACTGATAGATGGTTTTTCTCTTACGGCGTCACAGAACTCCAGTGCAATCATTGATGAATCCAATTACATGTGACTTTGACTTTGTTCTGAATAAAAACATGTATGCTGCTCATCATGCGATTTTTTCTTTATTGCATGAAGTCTCCCTTTGCAACATTCCTCCCACTTTTTACACTGAATTGTCCAAATCATCGGTGTAGATTCAAAAACCTCGTATGGTGCGTGACACTTTATAGCAAAACATTTGACCACGTGTTGTAGCATTTCCTTGTCTTGACAAATCATTCCTTTATACAATTGCATATTGTCAACATCCACAGGAGCTACAATGGGGTCATGTTCCCGAATGCTATCCAATACATTCATATCCAAATCATTGAATGTATTTGAAAGCATCTCATGTTCACGACCATCGAAATCCAACTCTCTTCAAAGTTCGTCATCCGTCATATCTTCATTATCACATGGCGATGCAACTAACTCCGGATCAGGATCGATACATGGAGTTGGATCTTCAAACTGGTTAAATGATGTATCAGGAACCACCCTTATCATATTTACATTTACATACAAATGCACTACATTTGGCACTGGCATTGCCATTGAGAACATCAAGTTCATAGCTTGTGCATTCGAAATAGGGAATGACATATATCTTATTAATCCTGATGGTTCTAGATTGGGATGTCTATATATTATTTCTATCTGATTTGCTCCCATATCTACACTAAGTAACATCCCAATCATTTGAATGAACTGTTTAAATACAATTCCACTGTTCACATTTATGGTAAAACTCCCACTTGGTGGTTGGTCATACTCAACTCCATCAATACCATCAATCATATTACCATTTGTAAACAACAAAAATCCCAAGCATTTGCCTACCATTTTCTAAAAATAAAAAATAAAAAAAATAATAAGACAAACATCAATTTTTTGTATTATACTTTTTATAAGAAGTATATTAAAAAAATATTAAATTTTTTAGTTTATAAACATAAACTTTTTAAGTTTTATGAACATCAACTTTTTAAACATAACAATAAATTAAACTTTTTATAACTATTTTTAAACATAGCAATAAATTAAACTTTTTATAACTATTTTTAAAAATGACAACAAATTAAACTTTTCAAATTAAAATGAGGTAAACTTTTTAAAACTATTTTTTCAAATTTAATACAAAATAAAAAATTAAATTAAATTAAACTTTTTCAAACTATTTTAAACTATATTTTCAAAGTTAATACTAGAAAATATCAACTTATCACAATAAACATAACAACAATAATTTTCATATGAATAAACTAAAATTTTCAAACTATATTAAACTTTTGAAACTATACTAAACTTGTTAACTATTACAATAATTTTGTATTAAACTATAAATATCAACTTCTTAAACATAACAATAAACTAAACATTTTAACACTATAAACATCAAAATTAATACTAAAGAAATCAAATATCATATGAATAAACTAAAATTTTCACACTATATTAAACTTTTGAAACTATACTAAACTTGTTAACTATCACAATAATTTTGTATTAAACTATAAATATCAACTTCTTAAACATAACAATAAACTAAACATTTTAAACATTATAAACATCAAAGTTAATACTAAATAAATCAAATATCATAAGAATAAACTAAACTTTTCAAATATCATAAGTTCAACTCACAGATTCGACGGTAGTTTTCTTTTTTCCTTCAAAGTGACAACGTTCGCCCTTTTTTCCTGTTATTTGTTATCTGACAACAATTATATAAAATTAAAAAAAAAAACTAGAATCTATAAAAAAATAATAATATAAGAACAAAAATAAATTTTATAATTATTCTTAAAAAATAAAAATTTAGTAGAGTAACGAACTAGTATAGTTGTGTGAGAATAATTTGTATTAAACGAAATACAAGAAGAGAAATGAAAATGGAAATAGGAGGAGAGGAAGATGATTTTGAAGGCTTATTTTCGAAGGCAGTGAGGGAGTAGTGAGTATGAAGGGGCAGTGAGCAAATCAAGGGAAGAGGAGTGAGCAAAATCAAGGGCAGTGAGTCTTAAAAAATTATCGAGGGAGTGATTGAGGAAAAATGAAGAGGATGATAGTTCAAAAGGATGTAGGTCGAGTGTTCAACACTTGACCCACGGGTTTAGGGTGGTTGAAAAGGCATTAAGGCTACGACAGAGGGGCATGAATGCGTCAATGAATGCATGGAATTGGAGCAGGGGAATCAGATAACGTTAATGCATGTAGAGAATCGTGCAGGGGAATCAGAGCAGGGGCAGCTTGGTGATATATATGCACTTTTTCAGACTTATGGAAAGTAAATAAAGTGAAGACGATTTCCATGTGGCAGACCACGTCAGCTGAATGGTTGGCCGTTTAATCCATGTGGCAGACTCAATCTCGCTCTCGCTCACATTCTCGCTCTCTCAATCTCGCTCTCTCCTACAGTCTCGCTTTCAATCTCGCTCTCTCCACAATCTCGCTCTCTCCTACAATCTCGCTTTCAATCTCGCTCTCTCCCACAATCTCGCTCTCTCAATTTCGCTATCTCCTACAATCTCGCTCTTTTCTACAATCTCGCTTTCAATCTCGCTCTCTCCTACAATCTCGCTTTCCATCTCGCTCTCTCCTACAATCTCGCTTTCAATCTCGCTCTCTCCTACAATCTCACTCTCTCTTACAATCTGCTTCACCTACTTATCTTCCTTGTCAAGGGTTGAAGTTTCGACTTATGTATGTCAGAACTTCAACCTTCGACAACCTAATATACAAAATTGGCGAGATTCCCTTCGATATTCTCTTTTAGAGTGAGATCCTCATCATAAAATTAGCGAGATTTTCCTTTCCTTATCGAGGGTTGAAGTTTCGACTTATGTCTGTCGAAACTTCAACCTCGACAACCTTAATTCCATGTTTTTCTCTGTTTATCGAGTTCTCAACGTTCGACCTCTACATTAGTCGAATCCTCAACCCTCGACTTCTAGCCTCGAAATCCCAAAACAACAATATTTCTCTAATAAGTTTCAAAACAATAATATTTCTCTAATAAGTTTTGAAAACAACAATATTAATATTAAAGGTCCTTAAAACGATGACTTGGTGGGTATTTATTAAAAAATATACCTAGGTCCTTAAAACGATGACTTGGTGGGTATTTATTAAAAAATATACCTAATAATTCATATATATTGGAAAATATATTTGCCTATATAAAGTCGAGATAAGTAATATTCTTTTGTGTTCTAATAAAAATTATTGTAGACATGTGTTTTGACACTTGAAAGCATGATATAAGCGTTTGATGTATAAAATTTATATACATATTTAAAAATGTTTATATTTTGATTAACCTGTCTAAAACGCATGTTTACCTACCATTAATTTTTACTTTACACAAATACTTTACACAAACATGTATATCTTACTCAAAGCTAAGCCTCTATGCTTCATAAATATAAGGGATAAGGGGTCATTCACGCCTCTAACTTCAATGGAGCGGAGTGGACTAATAGTCGATTCAGTATTTAGGCCTCCAATTATAATAGTTAGTATGTTTTCAACTATTATAACTCACAATTAATTGTAATAATACTATTTGAAATCCTTCTTTATTACAGTGTTTATTATTTCCTACACATCCTCTCTCTCCCTTTTCGTTACTGTGTTTACTATTTCATTGAAGCCTTTTCCGGTATTGTTTAATTCTCGGAAAGAGGCACAAATAACAAAAATTATAATATATGGAACTACTTCTATCACTGCAAAGACGTAGCAATTGTTGGTTTACAGAAACAAGCAGGGGAAGAAAACAAGATCATTAAGCATTCTAACTCCTTAATTTTGACATCAAAATAAGTATGTTCATAGGGTATTAAGAGGGTCTTAATACATACCTTTGAAGATCTTCTGAACAAAATACAGTTGTAATATTCTCCAATTCAGGCCATGGACCACCAGTAGAGCTTCCTTACTATTGTCTAGGAGCCTTAGATTGAGTTATGGGACTTAAAACAAGCTTGAACTTAAGGAAATTGAATGAGAGGTTTTCTAGTTTTTCAGCTTGTTGAAGAACAACTTCTTCAACTTTCAAAACTCTGCAATTCAACAATTACATCACCTTTTCCACTCAATCAAGAGGGGTTTTATTACATAACTCTCATGCAAAGTGATCACTTGAAGTGATTCCAACTACTCCTTGAATTTGGTAGTGGAATTATGTATAAAAAGGTGACTAACCTTCTTGCTTAAAAGTGGAAAAATCCCACATTGGGATTTTTCTCAATTTTCAATTTTCCTTTTGAAAATAAAAACTTTTTCCAATTTTAATTCTTTAATTAAAATTGAAATTTTATTAATTTTACAAAAATTAATTCAATAATCAATTTTTCTAATAAAATTAATAATTAATAATTAATTAAACAATTTAATTAATTCCATTAATTTAATATCAAATAATAAATTAATTTGTCACCAATTCCATTACCATGAATCTCTATTCATGAAATTAATATTTAAATCATATTTGTATATTAATCGATTCTCCAATTACATTTAATTCCAAAATTAAACGTGTAATTATATCACATATAATTACTAATTCCCTTAATTCAAATTTGAACATTTTCAACTTATGACGCTATTCTAAGGTTAATCCGTTTGTGAGCTAGTAGGGGGACCTAATGAACCTACAGATCATGGGCTCCGACGATCTGAGATTAATTGGCTAAGCTCTTTACACGAATTAACCCTTATTCGTTAACTACCAGGTCACTCCACTAAAGCCCAGTAATTACACTCCCCTCACTATAGATATATTTTTTCAACTTGATATAACCATAATTAGTACGTTAACCTTTCACAGGTTATTCATAATAATGGCTAGGTCAAATGACTGTTTTACTCTCGAGATTACCTCTTGTTTCTTAAGTTTCACTGATCCTCTAATGAACAATTTGTTTGTGATCCAATCAACAAACAGAATCCCTCTTGGGCCAATGAGAGGGTGGGACCCTTTATTCAAGACCCGAAACTAGAACTTAAGGAAACAACCTCTCTACTATCCTTGAAAGCGGGTAGGAGTGAATTCTATCTTGCACCCTACATCCCCAACTATCTATCTAGTCTTACCCCTGAAACGTGAGGCTTATTGAGCTAGCACTGTTGAGCCAGCCCTCATCCATGTAAATCTACGAATAATCCCGAATAAACAGGAGTTCATAGTTAGCTCAAGATTAAGGTCAAGTTACCTAGGTCATCGTTTTGAAATAGTCAATCCTAAACAGTAAACAACGTTATAAAGTAAGAGTGACTTATTTCTTAGTCCGATCGTATGCAAACTCCTTGTACAGAACAACCCCACTCCTCATGTCACCACATGAGCGAATCAGGATCACTTCTATGTAGCACTTTACAACTCTTTGTAACAAGTACAAAGTAGGCCACATCTGATAGTGTTACCAGAATAAGACATCCAACCTTACTCGTATACTATAGATCATTTTGACTATTTGCTCAAACCTGATCCACTCTTATGTCTCCACATAAACTTTAAGTACTCATGTAATAGTCATGGATCTTTTAGTTTATTGGATTTATTTCTAAAACTAAATAAGCAATTCATATGTTCAATAACAACTTATCAATTTATAGAATGATTTTATTATTTACAAACCATGAGTTTTAGGACATAAAACCCAACAGCAATAGTGGTAAATACGAGATCAAACCATAGGAAGGCCAAGAACTAAATCTCTCCTAAGCTAAATTTGACTCGAAAAAGCAATAAAAACGGGGTTTTGTTATTTGGTTGACAAGAAAACTACATGCTAAATTTAAAATTCGGAAAAGTATGATAGATTGAGAAAGAGAGAGATCAAACACAAGATTACCTTCATCAATTTAGAGATCGCAGGATTTTCTATGAATCGAATCATCGATTAATTATGAAAACATGCTTGAATTAACTATTTCTTAAGCCTAATCGAATGTAAGGATAACACATACAAACTCCCTTATGAGAATCAACATGTCATTAATCCCTAAATTAACTAAGTTCGTTACAAACAATTTACTTAGCTAATTGCATTATGTTCTTGGATTGATTAAGACATTAAGCAAGAATGTCCAATTCTATCCTAATGCATTTCTAATCTTTAGGTTTCGTTATCAATTAGGTGATCCTAGATAGCCTAGAAACCATACCATAAATCAAACTAAAACCTATTGCTACTGAATTAAGCATGGTTTCAGTGCAATTATGAACATAAAAAACACATATAGCAAAGACAAACATACAAGAAATTTAGCTGTCAGTTCATCAATCCTATATGCTTGAAGAAACTAATTCAAATAATGGAAATCATAAAGAAACAGAAACATCCAATTAAAAATCTATATGAAATCTCAAAGAGTTCAAGAAAATCCCTACAAATCTAAAAAGAAGAGGTGTGGCCGTTCATCGAATTCGACTCATGATGCCAAGATATACGAATAAAACTTAAAAGGAAAGGAAATCTCATGAGTTTTGGCCTAGAATGGCCAAAACTGAGCAACGTACTCTCTAAGACGGCCTAACTCTCCTCCCCCTTCCTTAATTCGAAAAGAACACATTTATATTACAGTCATAGCATTGTAATGCTCTCATCGATCCAACCCTCAAACGTTGGAGTGGCGTTTCTGTTGGGGTTGATGCCCTAAAGTCTCGTGTCCTATAGTTTGTAAATAATTTGTTCAAATGCTTGTGATGTATAATATACGATATTTACTTCACTTCTTGATTTTACTCATTTGGATGTTTTATTTTCTTTACCACAAACCAATAAACTAAACTCCTTGGTTGTCTTTATGTAACTTAAGCATGTATGTGGTGACATACAAGTGGATCATGTCTTAAGTGATAACCAAAATGGTCTGTAGTATATGGATATAGGAGGGAAACCTTATCCTGGTAATGCTACGGATGCGGCCAACTATGTGGAATAGTTACAAGTGTTATGACTTGTCACAGATGGTCTGATCCTGATCATTCTTGTAAGGGACATACGAGCGGGGGCGTCCTATACAAAGAGTTTGTATAAGACCTAACCACGAAGTGTTAACGTCTTGTTATATAACACCGTTCATGACAGAGACTTCACTTCACTAGGATGACCATAGGTAACATGACCTCAATCTTGAGTGAGTTGGGAACTCCTGCCATTGAGGGCAGTCCTTTGATTTGCATGGGAGCAAGTGGCCAGGCCGCCGACTCAAACCTACCACTTTAAGGATTTCTCTGATTTGGGAGCTGTGAACTCAGCTACACAAGATGGAATTCACTCCTTCCCTGAAGCAAGGGTAAGTAGATAGATAGCTCCCTTAAGGACTGATCCCAAGGCTTGAAAGATGTGGTGCCACAAACCTTCTCATGGCCTGAGAGGTTTGTAACGCATTCGGTATGTATGATATTAAATGCTCACAATGATGCGATACTACTACTATTTATGCGTTAATTAGGGATTGCTCAGGTAGTATGCCCTGCGTTGTCATAAGTTTCCTTACGATGGAACCAAGTGTAATTCCACCGCAAGTTTCTCGATGTGATCCGAGGTCGAACACGGGGAAGTGGTGCCGGTTATTTCGGTATGTTCATGGTATATGCGACCAGGTTTTTAATTCTTTATAAAAGGTGTGTACAGTATGTAAATTGTAGTAAAATAAAGGAAAGCGGTAAAGATGCGATAAGACATAAAAATACAATAAACCTAAGCTAGATGTTACAAGATACAGGCTTTATGTGCAAGATACTAGGAATAAGGCTGGCTGTGAAGGTTGTGCAAAAACATGGGATGCGACGACAAGTCTTGTGAATAGATTAGAAAGAGAAAGATAAGTATTACAAACAACGCAAGTTCTTAATTGAATTGAAAGTACAAATACTGTTCTGATCTTCTCTTGGCGTACACCTCTCAGTGATCGACCGTGTTTCCCACATGTCTGTGGTGAAATAGAGTCTAACATAATGAACGTAAGGTTGCTTCCATGTCTGGAAGTACTACTCGCTTTAGTTAACGCAATCTTCTAACCTTCTCTCGATAGATCAGATTGACATCTTCACTTCTGCTCTCACAGGTGAAGATGCCGTCTAGCATGCTTTAGCTAAACGTATTTTATAACTTTAATACATATTAAGTTCTTGGTGATTCATATTGCTCATCAAGGGATTAAGAAAACATCATGAAGAAAGTGACTAATGGGTGAATGAAAATAGATAGAAAATGGTAAATGAAATCTATCGAAACATTTAATATTTCTACTAAGTGTTTGATACATGATATGTGAATGAAGAGATAAAGAAAATATGGAATACAATGAAAGGGAGATAGAACAGATACAATCCGGTGCCAATGTCTTGGCACAGATTCGATGGAGGTCTGCTTGCAAGATCGGATGGTTTCGATGGCAGGAAAAGCTTCCCTCTCAGGCTTGCTCCACCGGTAGCATTGGTCTCTGCACAGAGTTTCGATTGGGTATATGACAGGTCGGATCTGAGATTTACTTCTCGGCCTTATCTTGTTCTCTTCCTGGATTTCTTCTCTTCAGCACTCAACTCAACCTTTTCTCTCTAAAATCTTACAGCACTTAGCCCATTATCCAATAGCATACTTTTCTCTGAAATCATTGGGGTATTTATAGGAGTAGATCCTTTGACTCCAGCCTTGTGGTCCCCACGTGATGGTTATGGTAATTCTGCAGATGGAGAGATATTATTCCTTCTGTTATGCAATCAGACCATTAATTCTGCACAACCGTTAGTTATACACGTGTCTCAATCCTCCACTCTCGCGTTGCTCAGTTGCATCTTTTGATCATGGGTTCGCATGCGGTGTTTGTTTTTATTACCCCATGCGGTCGAAGCGTAGCTCTGGACCGACTGTCGCATTGCGCCGTTACTTCGATAATCGTCTCTTCATGGTTGATCGACGGGTGCAATGTGACACAGATGCGTTGATTAGTTTCTCATGAGCCTTGAGCGCAAGTGATGACTTGGTCTCCTGCAAAACAGAGTAAAGTTTGGCTTGTCCTCCATCTTTTTGGCATTAGTGGGTGTAATTGCAAACATTTATAATTATTGTCATACTAGGTTAATTTTCATATAATTGGTGATAATTACTAACTTTTGGCCGCAATATCTATAAAGGTGGCATAAATAACTTGTATTTCTACAAGTTATCATACCCCAAAATTTAGATATATGCTTGTTCTCAAGCATATCTTCTGCTAAGGCAATCATGCTCCATTCCTATCCTATATTTCTGCGATGATTGGTTGCTCTGAATGTTACACTTAGGCACATTACCTGACATTGCACTTTCCTTCTATCTTTGCTAATTCTTAGCAAGCCTTACTTTATTCTTCTATGTAACAAAATTCTTCTCTTCCACTTTTCAAGTTTTCAAAATAGAAAGTTTATCTCTTCTTTATCAAAATAACTTGATGTATCTATATGCGATGAGTAACACTTTGCGTCATTTATTCACATAGAGACAGTTGGTCATGGTTACGCTCTTCATTTTGGCTTGTCCCTATGGGTGTCATGCGAACATCCAACTACGGTAGTGTGCCAATTCTAACTTTAACTCATGATAATCAGAGGAGTTGTCCCTTGCATTCTTTTTTTTTTTCTTTTTGGTTTATATAACGTCATTCTTGGAAACCCACCTTCATTTTCGCTTGCTCTTACAGGTGTCATACGAACATCCAACTACGAGCAGACTCCTTTCACAACTAAACTCTTATCAGGTTGGGAACAGTTTTGAAATTTTCCCTTACGCTGACATTGGAGTTTTGCAAAAAAAAAAATTTTAAACGAAAATGGACGCATTTTTTGAAATACTGCGTACTTCTGATTTCATCTGCTCAGACCTTCCCCACCCTCAAATTTAAAGATGAGCAAGGTCCTCATTGCGTTGTTTGGATAGATTAGACAAATACTTAAAAGAAAATTTCAAAAAGAAGGTTTGAGCAGGACTTTGAAAGATAGAAGGTAAAGTACTGCTAAACTAAGAGTTAACTAAGTGTTAGTCAAAATTTACTAAGTATGGGAAATATTTCTAAGTGTAACATATAATACGTCATAGCAATGCAATGAATATCGTAAAAATACAAGAGTACAAATATAGCAAAGATTAACAAAGGAAGATAAAGAAAAAGGCATAGGCAAAGAGTAGAGTGAATTGTGTACTTTGATTGTATTGACTATTAACAAAGTGTGCAAATATATTACAAATGATCGCATTACAAGAATTTTTCTATTGCCTGTATAGGAGTCAAAGAATTCGGTTAACTTACAATTTGCATCGGAAGGGTGCATGATTTTCAATTCATGTCATGCTTCAAATAAACGCAAATACATTTTTGCTGAGGACGGGTACACGTATACATCCCCGCAGCACACCCCTTAATTAAATACATTTCTAGAGGATACCTCAACATAGTGCATTTAACTAAGATCGGGAAAAGGACGCATATGTGCGCAACACACCCTTCACCGCAATGTATTTGGGTGTATTAGATGTATATCTCCTCTTCTTTCTACTTACTACACTCAACCTCTCGTTATATACCAGTTTATTTTCCTCTCTTCGTAATGCAAGTTGAAAAGGTCTTGTGGTGATTTATCGAACATTCACAAAGTCATGTGCCCACGCTACTACATTTAATGTATTTAAACATATGAAACTTCTAGAACAATAAGGCCTAATCCTTTAATCAGTGATCATAAAATGAAACAAACGGTAAAAGAAAGCCATAAAGAAAGAAAGTAAACATAGATGGGAAGGCCGGCTGAAAGAAGTTCTTAGAATTACCGCAATCGCTTTTCCTGCAAGCATTTTAATCTTGCTTGCCCAAATAAATGGTGTCCATGCGCCGATCGAAGTTGCCCCTATAATAGGGTTTGATCCGCTGACCATTCACTTTGAATGCGCTGCTCCCATCCAACATTGTTAATTCCACTAGGCCGTGGGGAAAGATTGTCTTGATCTGAAATGGCGTGGACCAGCGAGACTTCAACTTTCTAGGGAACAGTCGCAGACGCGCATTGAATAGTAATACCTACTGACCTTCGGTGAATGTTCGGTCGTTTATGCGGTCATCATGCAATTTCTTCGTTTCTTCTTATATATCTTGGCATTTTCATAGGCATCCCTTCGCCATTCGACCAACTGATTCAATTGTAACTTCCGGACTTTCCCCGCACTGGCTAAATCAAACTTCAACTTCTTGCATGCCCACATTGCCTTGTGTTCCAACTCAAGCGGCAGATGACAAGCTTTTTCGAAGACTAGGGTGTACGGAGACATGCCAATTGGTGTTTTGTAGGCAGTCCTGTAAGCCCATAGTGCCTCGTCAAGCTTGGGTGACCAATCTCTTCTAGTAGTATTAACCACCTTCTCCAAAATCGTTTTGATCTATCTGTTAAAGATCTCTACCTGCCCACTAATCTGTGTATCGCAGTTGCCACTCGATGGCTGACGTTGAATTTAGTCAACATGTTAGCAATTATGCGGTTGATGAAGTGAGAGCCTTCATCGCTGATTAAGGCACGTGGCGTTCCATAGCTTGCAAAAATATTCTTCTTCAAAACTTTGCCACAGTGGTTCCGTCATTCTTGGCACATGCAATGGCCTCAACCCATTTTGATACATAATCAACCATAACCAAAATATATTGATGACCTTCGAATGGTGGGAACGGGCCCATGAAGTCAATTCCCCATACATCAAATACTTCAACTTCTAAGATTGATGTCAATGACATTTCATTTCTTTTGGACATATTCCTTGTCCTTTGGCACCTGTCGCATTGCACAACATGGGCATGGGCATCCTTGAACATAGTTGGCCAAAAGTAGCCACACTGTAAGACTTTTACTGCAGTTCTTTGCCCCCCAAAATGTCCTCCATATGGGGACAGAGTTCTAAAATGCTCTTGGCTTCGTGCTCAGGAACGCATCGACGTATTATATGATCAGGTCCTTATCGATATAGGAATGGATCATCCCAGAAATAAAATTTTGCGTCATGTCTTAGCTTCTTCTTCTGCTGGTAGGTATAATCATCCGGTAGTTGACCGCAAACTATAAAGTTTACTATGTTCGCATACCAGGGAACATTAATGCCTACTGTCATCAGCAGCTCATCGGGGAATCTTTCCTCAATATCTTTTTCTGTCCCTTGAATCTCGCAATTTTCCAGTCTTGACAAATGATCTACAACTTGGTTCTCGATGCCCTTCCTATCTTTAACTTCTAGGTCAAATTCTTGCAGAAGCAATACCCACCGTATCAATCATGGTTTTGTATCCTTCTTCGTCATTAGATATTTAATCGCAGAGTGATTTGTATACACCACCACATTTGTTCTGATCAGGTACTGTCGAAACTTCTCCAGTGCAAATACCACTGCAAGCATTTCTTTCTTTGTGGTTGTATAGTTCTCCTATGCGTCGTTCAGTGTTTTGCTCGCATAATAAATGGGATGCAAAACCTTTTCCCGGCGTTGACTCAAAACTGCGCCCACAGCATATCCGCTAACGTCACACATCAATGCAAAGGGTTACGTCCAATCTGGCGCAAAAATCGGAGTGGAGATAAGTGCATCTTTTAATGTGTTAAATGCTTTAGTGCAGGCATTATCAAAATTATACTCGCGGTCAACTTCAAGAAGTGCACTAAGGGGTCTTGCGATCTGACAGAAATTGCGAATAAATCTTCTATAAAATCTCGCGTGACCCAGAAAGCTCTTTACTGTTTTTACATTCACCGGTGGGGAAAATTTGGAAATTGCGTCGATTTTTGCTTGATCAACTTCCAATCCTGCCTTGGAGATTTTGTGACCCAGAACTATTCCTTCCTCCACCATGAAGTGGCATTTTTCCCAATTCAGTACAAGATTTGTTTCCACGCATATCTTCAAGACTTTCTCAAGGTTGGTCAAACAGGAGTCATATTTACTGCCAAAAACTAAGAAATCATCCATGAAAACCTCGACTGACTCCTTCAAGTAATCCGAAAATATTGACATCATGCATCGTTGAAAAGTGCCTGGTGCATTACAGAGTCCAAATGGCATGCGTCAAAACGCGAACATACCAAATGGGCACGTGAAGGTTGTCTTGTCCTGATCCTCCAACGCAATTGCTATTTGGTTATACCCTGAATAGCCATCGAGAAAGCAGAAAAATTTGTTCCCTGCAAGTCTGTCCAACATCTGGTCAATGAACGGGAGTGGAAAGTGGTCCTTTTTGGTGGCCAAATTTAGCTTGCGGTAGTCCATGCAGATTCTCCACCCCGTAGTTGTTGTCATTGGTGATGACTGTCATCCCCCCTTTCTTTGGAACACATTGCACTGGGCTTACCCAACTGCTATCAGATATCGGGTAGATGACACCGGCATCTAGCCACTTCACTATTTCCTTCTTTACAACCTCTTTTATGGCAGGGTTTAAGCGATGCTGCCTTTCTACTGATCCATTATTAGAAAGAGAAAGATAACAAGTCTTGTGAACAGATTAGAAAGAGAAAGATAAGTATTACAAACAATGCAAGTTCTTAATTGAATTGAAAGTACAAATACTGTTCCACTCTCCTCTTGGCGTACACTTCTCAGTGATCGGTCGGGTTTTCCACATGTCTATGGTGAAACAGAGTCCAACGTAATGAATGCAAGGTTGCTTCCATGTCTGGAAGTACTACTCGCTTTAGTTAACGCACTCTTCTGACCTTCTCTCGATAGATCAGAATGACATCTTCACTTCTGCTCTCACAGGTGAAGATGTCGTCTAGCATGCTTTAGCTAAACGTATTTTATAACTTTAATATATATTAAGTTCTTGGTGATTCATATTGCTCATCAAGGGATTAAGAAAACATCATAAAGAAAGTGACTAATCGGTGAACGGAAATAGATAGAAAATGGTAAACAAAATCTATCGAAACATTTAATATTTCTACTAAGTGTTTGATACATGATATGTGAATGAAGAGATAAAGAAAATATGGAATACAATGAGAGAAAGATAGAATTGATACAATCCGGTGCCAATGTCTTGGCACAGATTCGATGGAGATCTGCTTGTCAGATCGAATGGTTTCGATGGTAGGAAGAGCTTCCCTCTTAGACTTGCTCCACCGGTAGCATTGGTCTCTACACAGAGCTTCGATTGGGTATATGATAGGTCGGATCTGAGATTTACCACTCGGCCTTATCTCGTTCTCTTCCTGGATTTCTTCTTTTCAGCACTCAGCTCAACCTTTTCTCTCTAAAATCTTACAGAACTTAGCCCAGTATCCAATAGCATACTTTTCTCTGAAATCACTGAGGTATTTATAGGAGCAGATCCTTTGACTCTGGCCTTGTGGTCCCCTCCTGGATTTCTTCTTTTCAGCACTCAGCTCAACCTTTTCTCTCTAAAATCTTACAGAACTTAGCCCAGTATCCAATAGCATACTTTTCTCTGAAATCACTGAGGTATTTATAGGAGCAGATCCTTTGACTCTGGCCTTGTGGTCCCCATGTGATGGTTATGGTAATTCTGCAGATGGAGGGATATTATTCCTTCTATTATGCAATCAGACCATCAATTCTACACAACTGTTAGTTATACACGTGTCTCAATCCTCCGCTCTCACGTTGCTCAGTTGCATCTTTCGATCATGGGTTTGCATGCGGTGTTTTTTTTATTACCGCATGTGGTCGAAGCGTAGCTCTGGACCGACTGTTGCATTACGCCGTTACTTCGGTAATCGTTTCTTCATGGTTGATCGATGAGCGCAATGTGACAGAGTTGCGTTGATTAGTTTCTCATGAGCCTTAAGCGCAAGCGGTGACTTGGTCTCCTGCAAAACAAAGTAAAGTTTGGCTTGTCCTCCATCTTTTTGGCGTTAGTGGGTGTAATTGCAAACATTTATAATTATTGTCATACTAGGTTAATTTTCATACAATTGGCGTATAATTACTAACTTTTGGCTGCAATATCTATATAAGGTGGCATAAATAACTTGTACTTCTACAAGTTATCAAGGTGTTCACACATAGTTGGGCTGTGTTGTATTGTTCATTAGAGGGATCAGTGGTACTTAAGGAGTGAGATGTAACTATAGGGGCAAAATAGTAAATTGGCCCAGTTATACTTACGAGCATCTATGAAGGGTTATCGTACTCATGATTGGTTATATCCGATGGACACAAAGATATATCTGTGGTAAGAAGAGTTCAGCTGTTGGTCTTTAGTGGAATGCCTAGCAGTTAACGGATGGTGGATCTCGTGGCTAAAGAGTTTAGTCAGCTATTCACGTACCGTTGGAGCTTCGAGCCATAGGTCCATAAGGTCCCTTTCGTACCTTGGATACAAGTTGAGAATAAATTTTTGGGTCAATTTGAAATGTTCAAATTGACAAGAGAGAGTTCGATTATATATGATATAATTGACAAGACTCCCAAAGGAAAGTGTTTCAAATGTGGAGAAGATGGGCATTGGAAGTGTAACTGCCCAAAGTATTTGGTAGAAAAGAAAGCGAAAAAGGCAAAAACAAGGTAAATCAGATTTACTAGTAGTTGAAACATGTCTAGTGGAGAATACTCCCCTAACCTGGATATTAGATTTAGATGCATAATCATATTTGCACTTTTGTACAGGAAACTAGTTCTCGGAAACAACTGTCTGAACAAGAAATGACCTTCAAGATGGGAACGGGTGAAATATTTCAGCTCATGCAGTGGGAGATGTCAAGCTATTTTTTGGAGAATATTTCATCTTACTTAGAAATGTATATTATATACGTAAAATGAAAAGAAACTTAATCTCCATTTCTTGACTGCTAGAAAATATGTATGTAATATCTTTTGAATCTAATGAAATGTTTGTTTTTTCAAGAGGTGTCATATTTTTTTTTTTTTTTTTGCAAGAATAAAAAATAACTTGTACATATTAAAACCAACTGAAGCAAATCTAAACATAGAGATGTTTAAAACGACTAAGACTCAAAATAAAAAAACGAAAAATTTCTCCTAACGCCTATCTTTGGTACCTTAGACTTGGTCACATTAATCTCAACAGGATTGAAAGATTGGTAAAAAACGGTCATATAAGTCAGTTAGAAGATAGTTCTTTACCTCTATGTGAATCATGTCTTGATGAAAAAATGACAAAAAGATCTTTTTCTGAAAAAGGTCTTCGTGCCAAAGAGTCTCTCAAACTTATACATTCAGACCTATGTGGTCCGATTAGTGTAAAAGTACAAGGAAGCTATTAGTATTTTGTTAGTTTTATTAATGATTACTCGAGATATGGCTACATTTACTTAATAAGTCACAAGTCTGAAACTCTTGACAAGTTCAAAGAATTTAAGACCAAGACAGAAAATTTGTTAAGTAAAAGAATTAAAACACTTTGATCTGATCGAGGTGGTGAGTAAATGGATTTACAATTCGAGAACTATTTAGTAGATCATGGAATTCAATCAGAGCTTCTAGCACATGGGACACCACAACAAAATGATGTTACAGAAAGGAAAAATCGAACCTTGTTAGATATGGTCCGATCAATGTTGAGTTATGTTTAGTTACCTCAATCCTTTTGGGGATATGCAGTGTAGATTGCAGAATATATTCTAAACATTGTTCCTTCAAAAAGTGTTTCATAAACACTGTATGAATTATGGAAAGGACGCAAAACTAGTTTACATCATTTCCGTATCTGAGGTTGTCCAGCACACGTGTTGGTACACAATCCTAAGAAACTGGAAACACGTTCGAAGTCATGCCTCTTTGAAATATGGCAATTGGATGTCAAGACAACTTTTCTAGACGGTCATCTTGATGAAAGTATTTTTATGTCCCAACCAGAAGGGTTCATCGAACAAGGACAAGAACAGAAAGTCTGTAAGCTTAAACGATCTATTTATGGGTTAAAACAAGCTTCAAGATCATGGAATATAAGATTTGATACTACAATCAAATCTTATGGCTTTGAATAGAATGTTGATGAACCTTGTGTGTATAAAAAATAGTCAACAAGACTTTAGCATTCTTAGTACTTTATGTTGATGATATCTCGCTCATTGGGAATGAGACAAGCTTCTTTGTTGACGTAAAGAGATGGTTAGCAACACAGTTCTAAATGAAAGATTTGGGTGATCTCAATACGTTATAGGGATACAGATTTTTCGAAATCGAAAGAATAGAACCCTATCACTATCTCAAGCATCTTATATTGACAAGGTATTGTCAAGATATAATATGCAAAACTCCAAAAAAGGTATGTTGTCTTTTAGACATGGAATTCATTTGTCAAAGGATTATTGTCCTAAGACACCTCAATATGTTGAGGAAATGACAAGAATTTTTTATGCATCTGCAGTTGCGAGTTTGATCTACGTAATGCTATGTACACGTCCTGACATATGCTTTGCAGTTGGAATTGTCAGCAGGTTCCAATCCAATACAGGACACAGTCATTAGACTGCTGTAAAAAACATCCTCAAGTATCTAAGGAAAACGAGGGACTATATGCTTGTGTATGGACCTAAGGATTTGATCTTACTAGATACACCGATTCTGATTTCCAGACTAATGTAGATTCAAGGAAATCTACTTCAGGATCAGTTTTCACTCTCAATGGAGGAGCTATAGTTTAGAAAAGCATTAAGCAAAGTTGTATCGTTGACTCCACGATGGAAGTAGAATACGTATCCGCATGTGAAGCCGCTAAAGAGACAGTATGGCTACACAAATTCTTGGCTGACTTGGAAGTAGTTCCAGATATGCACCTACCCATCATACTGTATTATGATAATAGTTGTGTTGTTGCCAACTCTAAAGAACCCAAGAGTCACAAATGTGGAAAACATATTGAAAGAAAGTACCATCTCATCAGAGAGATAGAACACTGAAGAGACGTGATCGTCACAAAGATAGTCTCTGAAGACAAATTTGCTAATCCATTTACGAAGGCCCTCTCGGCTAAAGTGTTCGAGGGCCACCTGGTTGGACTCGGACTCTAAGCAACGTAATCTAGGGTAAGTGAAAGAATATATATGGTATTAGAGATGCCCTAGTTTATTATATTTTCCCTTTATGTTTCTCAACATTGTATTGTATATATTTATTCTCACTGGAGTTTTATTCCAAGTGGGAGATTGTTGGGAATGTCCTAGAACTCACAGTTCGTAAATTTTGTGTTAAACATTCTATTTATCAATAAAATATTATTGGGGATCTTATTCAATAAAGTTGTTGATTTTGCATTCTATTATTAAATTGGATCAAGTTTATGTTGATTGTTGATTTTGTTGATTATTGGGAATATCCTAGAACCCTATCTTTAACTTTATATAGTGACATAAACAGGATCAAGTTAAGAGTATATAGCCTAAATAGTCTATAAGCATGTGGATGAAATTGGGTATCTCATCCTGTTAATGCTATTGGATGCAACCCATTTTGTATAGGTAATACAAATGATGTGATCCACAAATCATTCATGTAGAGACATGTGAGTGGGGGCATCCTATGCAATGAGTTTGCATATTGACTGGACCACGAAATAGTCACTTTTCTTTATAACGATCATTTACTATTAAAACTTACTATTTCATACTAAAGTAACCTAGGATAACTCAATCTTAATCCTGAACTAAATATGAATTCCAGTTTATTCGGGATTATCCTTTGACCTATATGGGTGAGAGTACCAACAACACTGCTCAATACGCCTTCCATTTTGGGGATAAGATCGGATGGATAGTTGGGGACATAGCCCTGCAAGATAGAATTCACTCCTACCCGTTTTAGGGTTAGCAGATAAGATGTTCTCTAAAGTGTTGATTCCAGGTCTTGAACAATTGGGGCCCCGTCTTTTCATAATAGAGAGGCACATGACTCATAAGTAGTATTATGAATCAAATTGTTCATTAGAGGGTCAGTGCGAACTTAAGGAATAAGATGTATTTATAGGGGTAAAACGGTAATTTTGACCCAACTGTAATTACGAACGACCTGTGAAGGATCGACTTACTGATTATGATTTACATGGACAAAAATATATCTACAGTGAGGAGAGTGCAACTATCGAGCTATAGTGGTGTGCCTTGATAGTTAACGAATAGTAATTAATTCGATTAAAGAGTTTAACGAATTAATTACCGATCGTTGGAGCTCATGATAATTAGGTTCATTAGGTCCCTGTACTAGCTCTTAAATTGGAATAACAAATTAAGTATTGATGTATAAAATTAGAGTTATGAATTTCAAATGTTCAAATTCAATTTTAGGGTTTTCAATTGATTGTATATAATACAATTAAAAACGTTTAAATTATTTGAAATTAAACGAAATTGGAAAATCAATTAATATTTAAATTATGATTTAAATATGAAATTGATTTATATTGGTGAAATTGGTATTTTATTGATTTAATATTAAAATATTAAATCAATATTATTTTAATTTAAAAGTTTAATTAAAAATTATTAATATTAGTTTTATTTAATTAATTATTTTTGAATTAATTTTATAAAACTAATTAAAAAAATAAAATGATTTTTGAAATCATCTTTAAGTTAGTGGATTTTTCCAATTTTTAGGAAAAATCCACTAACTATTTTTTAATGGATTATCACCAAAATTCAATTGAATTATGTGATAATCACCAAGTAGGTGGTGTCATCCATGCAGCCTATTGGGTTTGTATTATTTCTATTTATATATAGAAGCTCCATGCAGAAAGATTATCAATGAATATGAGTTTACTTTCTGAAGTGAAAAACTGAAAACCTTACTCAACCTTCACTAGTTCATCCTCAATTCAACTTGTTATGAGTGTTTCCATCACACATTCCTTCTTGAGCATAGTGGAGAAGATCTTGGTGGTGGTCTTCTTAAAGATTCAAGCTCAATCTTTGTGAAATTCTGCTAAATTCGTGGAAGAGATCTTCAAAGGTAATATGTGTTGCAAACCCTCTTATGAATGTCATATAAACAACATGTTTAAAACTCAAATTAAATGTAGTTTAAGTGCTTATTGATTCTAAAGTCTTCCGTGTTATATTATTCCTTCACGATGTTGTTTTCCTGTCAAGGTACAAAAAAATTGTCATATTTCTCGAGCCATTTCTTCCTTGAATCCACAAAGCTACTCAATGGGAGTGAGCTTTTGATGCATTTAAGGGCTCCAGAGACAGAAATATTTTCTCATTTTGTCATTTTTGGAAAAGTAAATGCAGACTCAACTGACTCAACAGAAAATAAGGACTTGGACTTGTGAGGTAAAGATGAGCAATGCTCAGAATAAAGGGAATTTTTTATGGAAGAACATGATGAGGCTTGGTACCCTCTAACTCTCTTACCTTAGAATCCCAGAAATGAAGTTCAAACTCATACTTGACCTCACAAACTTATTCTTGATAAGGGGGAGAATAAACATCATCATCATCATCGATCCAGGGGAATTCCTCGATAAGATCATCCTCAGTGCCATAGACGATAGGAAGCTCTGAATGATTCTCCAATGTCAATACAGAATGTTCAAGCTAAGGGATTGGATAGACCTCAACTAGCACGGGTACTTGAGTCATCAGGTGAGACTCAATAGAATCTTGTTCACACTGAGAAGGAACATTAGTAAGTTCACACATTATAGAACCAACGTTTTACCTTGATTGAAAGCTTGAGGAATCAGCTACTCAACTTAATGGTCGATGCTAGTCACTTTACTGCTTAGTTCGGTATGATCAGAAGATGGTTCCATCAAAGATTCTTCCAATCTCTAAACTAATTCAGTAATCTGAGAAATGAGGTCACTCAGATTCTAAAGTTTAGTTCTAGTTTCGAATCCTAAATGGAAGTTATCCTGTTGAAAACTCGAGGATCTTAGTGACTAAAGGAGGATTCCCACACAATCTCACAAGATTTTTTAGAAAGCTCCTTGGAGTAAGAGGCATGCATCGATGATAGAGTTTGGCTAGGCATCTCCCATGGGGAGTAACAATTGCGCTCACGACCATGCGAAACTTGTAATTGCCTAATAGCCAAAACATGAACAAGGAAGGTTAGTTCAGATATTTGATTTCTAAGCTCATTAAATTCTCTTAGCTCTTGTTCTCTATGAGCTGTTTGCTTCGTACAAACTGCATAGTAGATATTCATATCATCTAACATGATAAAACAAGTGGACATAAGAAAAAGAAAAATATTTTTGGATTTTTAAAGTTTACAAGTCAAATTAAACTAAAAGAGATTAATTCACTTGCCTCCCCATCAACGACGCCATTTTGATTGAAGCCTTTTGGTGTCGTTTAATTTCAGAAAATATCATCAAATTAAAAGAAAATTTATAATACACCAAACTACTCCTATCACTACAAATACGTAGCAATAGTGGTAAGTACGAGGTCGAACAATAGGGAGACCAAGAACTAAATCTCTTCTAAGCTAAAATTGACTGTGAAAAGCAATAAAAATGGGGTTTCTTTGTTTGGTTGACAAGAAAACTAAATGAAGAAATTAAAATGCGGAAAAGTAAGATAGATTGACAAAGAGAGAAATCAAACACAAGATTACCTTCGCTGGTTTAGAGATCGTAAAGTTTTCTATGAATCTAATTATTGATTAATTATGAAAACATGCTTGAATTAACTATTTCTTAAGCCTAATCGAATGTAGGGACATCACATAAAAACTCCCTAACGAGAATCAACATATCGCTAATCCTTAATTTAACTAAGCTTGTTACAAAGGCAATTTACTTAACTAATTCCATTACGTTCTTGGACTGATTAAGATATTAAGCAAGAATGACTAATTCTATCATAATCCATTTCCAATATTTAGGTTTTGTTATCCATTAGGTGATTATAGATAGCCTAGACATCATGCTATAAATCAAACTAAAACCTATTGTTACTGAATTAAACAAACTTTCAATGCAATTACGGACATGAAAAACACACATAGCAAAGACAAACATACAAGAAATCGAGTCATCAGTTTATCAATCTTATATGCTTGTACTAGAAATTAATTCAAAAAATGAAAATCATAAAGAAATAGAAACATCCAATAAAAAAATCCATAAGAAATCTCAAAGAGTTCAAGAAAATCCCTATAAACCTAAAAAACCGACGTTGTGGCCTTCAATTATTCATTGAATCCGACTCACGATGCCGAGATATACAAATACAAATCAAAAGGAAAGGAAATCTCATGTGTTTTAGCCTGGAATGGCCAACATCGAGCAACATACTCTCTAAGACGGGCTAACTCTACTCCCCCATTCCCTAATTCAGAAAGAACACATTTATATTACAGTCGCAGCGTTGCAACACTACCAAGAGTATGTCGATCCAGTTCTCAAGTGTTGGAGTGGCATTGCAACATTGCTATGATGCTTGCTTGCGACAAGCGTGCGTGCGCGGATGCCTTGACATTTCGTTAATCTTTGCAGCGTTGCAATGCTAAGGGTAACGTTGTGACACTACCCTGTATACGAGCATACTGAAGGAACCTATGGAGGCCCTGAGCGGAAACGTGGATCGTCCGATTATTATTTTTTTTTTTACATAATTCATAATTTTACAGAAACAATTATGCATAAGAGAAAATTACAGCATGCCAAAGAACAAGAAAAGAGAAAAAGATATTAGGGTTTCAAAAAACTTTTACCTTTGAAGAATAGCTTTCTTCACGAAAAATCCCTCCTCTCGAATAGTCACGAACAGTCACCGAAATTCCATAATAGACACCACCAATTTGGAACCTTCTGTATTCTCTTTTGGGATGAGAAAATAAGGAGTTGTGGGCTCTTCGATGTTTTGGATGAGAGGGAGAGATAGGAATTGAGAGAGGGAGAAATTTTGCAGGATTTTTTTTTTCTTGTGTCTTCAACAACTGATTGAAAAACCAGAGATCTTCTCTATTAAGATGATCACTCCCTCTTTCAGTACCACGGTCATCCAAGAGAGAAAAGAGGGGGAGGGAGTTATAATTCCCTCCCAAAAAACATTTTCAAAATAAAATAAAATAAAATAATTTAATTTAATAAATATTTTAATATATATATATATATATATATGATACCCTCCTTATCATATAATATATATTAAACTATATGTTATATCAAATATAACACATGACCTATAGTTTTTCATATTGTATCAAATACAATATAACCTATGGTTTTTAATTCTCTCATTAATGCATAATATTTAATATAAATCCTATATAAATTAATAATTAATTATATGAATCTAATTCACATAATTAATATTTGAATCAAATTCAAATATTTATTTTCTCTCTCAGATAAATATTATAATGTATCAAATACATTATATTAATTATATCATGTAAAATTATATATCATATAATTAATTCCCTCAAATAATTTGAACAATTCAAATAAATCCAAAATTGATTCTCATTTGATCCTTGTTGAGCTATAGAAGGGACCTCATGGACTTGTAGCTTGAAGCTCCTATGGTACTTGAATAATTAATTAAACTTCTTAAATTAAATTATTCAACATCCATTAACTATCAGGCCCACTAAAGACTGATAGCTGCACTCTTCGCACTACATATATATTTATGTGTCTATTGGATATAACCAGTCAACAGTGTGATGATCCTTCACAAATTGCTTGTAAGTATAGTTAGACCAAAATTACCATTTTGTCTCTGTAGTTACATCTAACTCTTTAAGTACCATTGATCCCTCTAATGAACAATAAGTCATAGTCCAACTATGACCAAAACCCCTCTCAAACTAGGAGAGGCTGTGGCGCCACATTGTTCAAGCATCAGAATCTGCCCTTAAAGGAGCAGTTTATCTACTTACCTCGACATTAGGGAAAAAGTGAATTTTGTCTTGTGTAGTTGTGTTCCTAGCTCCTTAGTCAGACGAATCTCCAAAATTGTAGGCTTATTAAGTTGGCAATTTGGCCGCTCTCACCTATATAAATCAAAGGACGACTCTCATAGGTAGTTCACAGCTCACCCAAGATTCAAGTCATGTCACCTATGGTCATCCTGGTGAAATGTAAGTCTCTATTATGAATGGTGTTATATAATGAGACTAGTCATTTCATGGTCCGATCTTATACGAACCCCTTTGTATAAAATACCTCCGCTCACACGTCTCCACATGAATGATCAGGATCAGATCATTTGTAGCACTTTAAAACAATTGTAACATCCATAAAACGGGACGTATTCGTAGTGTCACCTAGATAAGGTATTCAACCATATCCATCTACTACGGACCATTTAGGTTATCACTAAAACATGATCCACCTGTATGTCTCTACATACATGATTAAGTTACATATGATAACCTTGAATGTTAGTTTATTGGTTTCTAAGTTTTATGCTATTAAATGTTAAATAAAACATCTCATATTTTATAAAATATTTATACAATACAATTACAAACTACAGGACCCTATGAGATTTAGGGCATCAACCCCAACCCAGACTGCCTTACAACATTTGCATTAAAGTGTTGAGTGAGGGTTGCGATGCTTCGATTAAGGGCATTTTGGTCATTTCTCTCGTTCGAAGTACGGATGCTCAAATTACCTCCAAATTGCTTCAAATTAACCTCATTTCTCATCAAATGGTCAATTCTACCTCTTGGTTGCTCGGTACCTACAAAATAACATATTTACCATGTAAAATCCATTAACGAGCCTAAATTAAGCTCGGAATTATAGCTCTTTTTTAGAGCTATCACTATTTCCTACCTAGACTAAAATAGTATGTACTCCAAAGATAGACTATTATAACCTAGAGACCATAATAACCAACTAAGCGTCCCAAATGTCCTCTAAAATCTTCATCCATCTCCACCGAGTCTACACAAAGCCTTACCATGCAACTTGTCTTTCGCTACTTTTCCCACGTGGGCTTTGATGCATAAGCTTCATTTTAGCCTTATATATGCTTCATACATACTAGGGGTGTAATTGGGTTGGGACGGGTCGGGTTTCCTTAAAAATCAGCCTGACCCAACCCGGGTTGTTCGGCTGTTACTGTATTTTCTAAATTTTCTTCTCACATTTATGAATATCATTATTTTCCATGTCTATCGACCTCCCCTCCCTTCTTTTCCTCCGATAGCTTGAGTTTCTCCGTTCTTTAGAATATATTTGTTTCATCTATTTCAAGATGAGATAATGAGAACCCATAATACCAAGAAGATCGCTGAATTGATCCCATCATTTTCAAGCCAGAGGTTGCCCTTTCGCTGATGAAACACTACTCTTCAACTGAGAAATTCCCTGGGAGAGAGTTTCAGAGTCCATCAGCCTTTTTCACGTTAGGAGTAAACAAATGGAATATTTCTTAAGAAAAGAATAATTCCTTCTTTCGTTGAAGCTTTTTATTGCTTTTTCATTCTTTTTTGTCCATCAATGAACTTTTTTCTACTATCATACCTTCACCAAAAAAGAAAAAAGAAAAAAAGTAATAGGCAGAAAAAAAAAATATGTATCAATTTAGCCGTTTTCTAAAAAACTGTAAATATAGCGAAAAAAAATAAAAATATGGTTTCCATTTTTCTTATTATTCAAAAGTTGTCCTAATTTTTGCAATTGATATAAGATGATTTTAGTCACCATGGTGCGAGTTGTTTTCTATTTTGTTTTGATATGAAATTGTCTATTTAGATTTTGGTTTGAGAAATTATTTTAAGTGATAAAACTGTTGAAAATATTTACAAAATATAGCAAAATTTTAAAATTATCAATGATAGACGCTGATAGACACTGATAATTCTATCAGTGATATTGATAGACACTGATAGAAGTCTATCAGTGTCTATCAACGTCTATCATTGATAGTTCTAAAATTTTTCTATATCTTGTAAATATTTTGGTTTATTTTTTTATATTTAAAAACAACCATTTTGATTTTATTTTTCTTTTCTTAATGAGGTATTTTATTTTTAGTTCACTAGCTAAATATATCAAATATAAAATATATCAATTAACCAATATATTAAACATTGACTAATATATCAGATATATTATTGATATACATGTTATACTAAAGAGGATAAAATTAGAATAATACAAAACGGAAAACTTGATGTAATATTTCTTACAACATTTGTAAATTTCCAAAAACCATTGCTAGATTTACAACTTTTAGAATATTTTCCAAAAGCCATGTTATACATCAAACATTGCTAGAATAATTTGTATTTCAATTACGAAAAGGTCCATAAGATAACCACATAAAGTTATGAACTAAGTTTTCATTAACTAATCAACAAAACATTTCTATGAAGAGTGGAAGAGTGTAAGTATCATAAAAATGTATCATATGTAACGCCTAACATTAAAAAAATTTCTATATACAATGCATAAATAGTCAACTAAGTGATAATAAACATGCATCATTTGGATATTGTCCGATAAATTTATAGGATTCATCTGCGTTCTTGTAGAAATCCAGTTGATTATATTGCATTTGTCTTGTTAACTACGATCAACCATGTGTATATCAATGGCAGATCCAGAACTTCGTGTGATAAGCACACAAATATATATAAGTTAGAAGTGCAACTCATAAATTTCTAGATTTTTGTTTATCTATAATTCCTAAACTTGATGACGAGAATTAAACGAGAATTATTATATTTTAATAATGTTTAGTTTAGTGGATAATTTAGATTAATTAGTGTTTAATTAGTTACTTTTATATTTCCTCACAAGATTATAAATAGCTATTTTAGGGTTGTAATTAGAAACTTTTGATAATCCATTTTAATATGGAACTTGTGTTCTTGGAGAGGTTTCTCACAATTAGGGATGGATTTTCCTTGTTTAGCGATAGACTTGGCCTAATCACCTCACTTCGCTGTATCAAAACTTTAACAATGTCTAGTAAGTTCATAAATTTTCAAATTTTGTGTTTAATAAATTCCTAGAATATCAATTGTACATTTAATCCATCTCTTACATATTTGAATATGTTAAAATTTAAATCAATTTTTAAATTCAAAGATATATGATATCTAGGTTTAATAATAATAATTACGAATTATCATAAACTTTATAGAATTATTTACTTAGATATATGAGAAAAAATCATTCAATCAATTTGTGTACAATAATTTATAAGGATTCGAAAATATTTGTATATTTCCATATATTTGTGTGTGAAAAATTAAAATGAAATTAAGTTATGTTGGCATGTTTCAAGTGTACTAAAAATTGAATATTGTACATATTTTCTAAAATTCAAAATTAAAAATCGAAATAGTTTATATATATAGAAAAAGTAAAATTATATAATATTTGTTAGCAAGTTAATTATTAAATTAAAAAGTAATTAATGTGCATCAAGTGGGTAACTAATAATTAACGTGCATTAAGGTAGATAAACGTAAGAACCAGGAAAAAGAAAATCTAAAAATCTCAATTCGTATCCAATTTTCTTTTCCTAAAAATAAAAATCTAGATAATTAATAACCATGAATCACATTATGAGTTGGCAAAATTAAAACACGAAAATTAAATAGATAAATAGTAACACTAATTAAAACGATGTTCTAGGATGAACAATATATATTCGAAACAAGACTTAGATAAGTAACACAAACTAAGACGATGATGTAGGATAAGTGGTATAGAATTGAAAAATACACCTAATAAATTTGGATACATTGGAAATATACTTGTCTAAAAGTAATATTTTTTAGAAAATAAATTTGTCTATATAAAGTCGAAAGTGTTGTGAAATTGAGGGGCACGATACGAACATGGATATGGTGAAAATATAATATAATAATAAATAAATATAATATAATATAAAATAACTAAAATGATAAAATTGGATAATATGAAAATGACATATGGCTTTTAGGACACTAAGCATTGGGCATCTATTTTTATGATATTTATAATACTCTCCCTTAGATGTCCATATATATATATATAATATGTATCGTTAAAACCTTATTAGGAAAAATCTAAAGAAAAAAAAATCTAGTGAAGGAAAAAAAGTACATGTTTCATATAATACATACTTCTAAAAGAATACAATATATTTACTTCCTCTCACGAAAACATCACTTAAGATCTCTGAGTTACTACATTCCAATGTTGTGCACTAATTTTTGAGATCTAGCTTTGTGTGAAAAAATAAATATCCAGAATCTACATAACCAACTAGATCAAAATTTGATTTATTTGGATAAAACAAACTCATATCAATTGTTCCTCAGGGATAACGGAGTATATGCTTAATTACGTTCCAATGTCTTTTTCTAGGAGAAGAACTATATCTCGCTAATAAATTTACTGAAAATGCAATATCTGGTCTTGTATTATTAGCAAGGTACATAAATGCATCAATTGCACTAAGATATGGTACTTCACTACCAAGAAGTTCTTCATTATCTTCTAAAGGTTGAAATATATCTTTCTTTATATCCAATGAACGAACTTCCATTGGAATACTTAATGGATATGCTTTGTCCATATAAAATATTTTCAAAATTTTTCCTGTATAAGTTGACTGATGAATAAATATTTCTTCTGTCAAATGCTTAATTTGCAAGCAAAGGCAAAATTTTGTTTTTCAGAGATCTTTCATCTCAAATTTTTTCTTAAGATATTTTATTACCTTTGAAAGCTCTTCAAGAGTTCCAATTATATTCAAGTCATCAACATATACAGTTATAATAACAAATCCCAATTGTGATTTCTTTATAAAAACATACAGACATATTGGATTATTTTGATATCTTTCTTTCAATAAATATCCACTCAGGCGATTGTACCACATCCGTTCTGATTGTTTCAAACCATATAGTGATCTCTATAATTTTATTGAATACCATTCCTGAGAATTTGATGTAGATGTTTCAAGTATCTTAAATCTTTTTGGGATTCTCATATAAATATCATTATCAACAGATCCATATAAATATGTTGTGACTACATCCATGAGATGCATATCCAGACTTTCATACACAGTTAAGCCAATTAAATATCTTAGTGTAATTGTATCCCACAGGTTCAACACCTTTTGGTGTTCGGACTACTGGTCCAAAAACCGACCGTTTTGAAAGTGAGTTTAATTCTACTTCGATTGTTCCTTTCCACTGAAGCCAATATTTTCTATATCGACATTTTTCAACAGATTTTGGTTTAGGACCTCATTTTTAGATATAATATCAAGGTAACATTATATGCAAAAATGTTGTCAATAACTGCATTAGTTTGATTCTATCTTTTTCCTATCATGACATAATTTATTGAGATCTCATTATTATCTTTAGCTATTTCACTTTTCTCACTGGTCATGTCGGAGATTTCTTCATGGGCATTTATATCCTCAACCAAGTCTTTTTTTTACTATTAATTATTTTTTGTTTTCGAGGACTTTTATCTTTCGAACCCACTGGTCTATCATTCTTCTGGCGTGTTACAGACTTAAATTTTTTATGGAACATTTGCAACTGGTATATGTGTCTTAGTTACTTCTTTGCATCTATAAATTCATCTAGTAACTGATTTGCTATATTTTATAAATAAATTATTTTCTAAACTTCAAGTTCACAATGATTTATACGGGGATCTGAATGAGAAAATAACGATGCACTCCACGTAATTTCTTTTTTCAATTTCTTAATTTCTCTCCCTAATGTTGGAAAATTTGTCTCATTAAAATGACAATAAATAAATCATGCAGTAAATACATCCCTATCAGGGGGTTTAAAATATTTAATAATTGATGGGGAATCATATCCAACATATATTCCTAACCTCCTTTAAGGACCTATCTTAGTGCGTTGTGGTGGAGCAATTGGAACATATACTACATACTCATAAATTTTCAAATGGGAAATATTTGGCTCATAACATGTAATGGTGAGTACTTACGATAAACTACTAGCCTAATGCATACAAGTGATGTTGAATGCAAAATAATATATCCCCATACAGATGAAGGAAGTTTAGCTCTCATAAGTAATGGTCTTGCAATTAATTGCAAACATTTTTTGAATGATTCTGCTAAAGCATTTTGTGTATGAACATGAGCTATAGGATATTCAACACTTATCTCAATTGACATACAATAATTATTAAAAGTTTCCAATGTAAATTCACTAGCATTATCAAGATGAATGGTTTTAATTGTATAATTAGGAAATTGTGTTTTTAACTTAATTATGTGAGTAAATAATCTTGCAAATGCAAGATTTCGACTTGATAATAAGCACACATGTGACCATCTATTGGATGCATCTATTAATACCATAAAATATCTTAATGGTCCACTTAATGGGTTAATAGGTCCACATATATCACTATGAATTCGTTCTAAAAATGCAGGTGATTCAGTCCCCACTTTAGTTAGTGATGGTCTAATTATTAATTTATCTTGAGAGCGAGCATCACATGATAATTCATTAGATTGAAGAATCTTCTGAATCTTCAATGGATGTTCATTTGAATTCTCAATAATTCTCCTCATCATTGTAGATCTTATATGATCCAATTGGTCATGCCAAATTGTAAATATGTCTGCATTCATTAACTTCAGGTTCATTGTTGCATATGTTTCAATTACTCGTATATAAGTATAATACAATCCAGAAGATAAAGTAGGTAATTTTTTCAATATACGTTTTTCATTTGAGATAGTAGAGATAATATATAGATATTCGACATTATTCTTACTAGCAGTCATGATATGATAATCATTGCAACGTATATCTTTAAAAATTTGAAGATTTCTCTTTGATTGACTAGAGAACAATGCCTTGTTAATTGTAAATTTTGTTCCTTTAGGCAAAATAATATTTTCTTTTCCAAAACCTTTGATCAAGTTTGCAAAACCTGATATGTATTTAGTTTTGCTTTCAACATTGTCAAATTGGAAAATTATTTTTTATTTGTAAGTATTGTGTGTGTAGTCGCTCTATCTGCCAGACATAGATAAAAGAAAACAATGACATTAAGTCTAGATATTCTCAAAGTCAAATGAAACACTTGATGTTCTACCAACTGCACCAATCTTCTCTTCAGGAGATTCAAAGATGTCCGTCACATCCAAATTTGTCATGTGGAATAGGTCAAATATGTCATTATCCTGATATGCAAAATTTGCTTCCACATTTTTCTTTTTTTTTTTTTTTTTTCCTTCAGGGAGGCTTGATAGAGGTAAACTAATTGTTTTGACGTTTGACAGGTACATGACCAATGCCCAGTCATTTCACATTGGAAGCATTTATTTTCAACACTCTTGAATTCTTATCTTGTGGAACTTTTCCTTTGTGATCATCATTTTGTGTGGTTCTTTTGAAATTTAAATTATTAGAACGACCATCACGAAAATAATAGTTATTTCTTCCTCTACCACGGTCATGACCTCGACCACGACTACGAGCACAACCTCGACCATGATTATTAACATTCATTTCAAGGAATGGTATTATTCCAGTTGATCGAGATTCGTGGTTCTTCATCAATAACTCGTTATTTTGTTTGGCCACGAGAAGACATGAAATTAGTTCAGGATATTGTTTAAAACCTTTCTCTCGATGTTGCTACTGTAGGAGTATATTTGAGATATGAAATGTAGAAAATGTTTTCTCTAACATACCAACATCAGTAATTTGTTCTTTGCACAACAACAATTTTGAAGTAGTTTTAAATAATGCAGAATTGTAATCACTTACTAATTTAAAATCTTTAGCCTCAAATGTATCCATTCATAATGGGCTTTAGGAAGAATAACAGTCTTTTGATGATCATAACTTTCTTTCAAATTTTTTCACAAGATACGAGGATCTTTTATTGTAAGATATGTCATTTTTAATCCTTCATGGAGATGGTGACAAAGGAAAATCATAGTTTTTGCTTTGTCTTGACTGGATGTCGTATTTCCTTTTTTAATTATTTCTCTGAAGTTCATAGCACATCCAGATGAATTTTGGCATCGAGCACCCATGACAAATAATTATTGCCATTAATATCAAGGGCTATGAATTCTAATTTTGTAAGGTTTGTCATGGTAATAGTATCACAAAATATTGTATTTATATTATAAATTTAATATGTACTAAATATGTAAAATAACATTTAATTTATCAATTAAATAAAGAAGAAAAAAATTTGACCTACCTTCAACGATGGAAGCAACAGGAGCTCGTGCTAATAACGTTATTATGAAGAAAATATAATATAATAATATTTTTATATAATAATAATAATAAATAAATATAATATAATATAAAATAACTAAAATTATACAATTGGATAATATGAAAACTAATGGAATTTTGAAATAGATCTATCACCAATGTGCATTATATTGAGATCCACCAAATGCTACTATTTATAGGCAAAGTGGCAAGTACGATGTGGACTTACATAGACACATAAATTATTACAAGGTATATAGACAATATGAAAAATGACACATGACTTTTCGGACATTAAGTATTGATATCTATTTTTATGATATTTATAATAGAAAGAATTTTAATATTCTGTTGTTAAGATGCGAAAGCACAATACAAGTGTTTGCTCCATAAAATTATATATATAATTAAAAATAGTGTATATTTTTATAAAATGCATGTTTATATACAATAATTCTTTACTTTACTTCAAACATGTACACCTTATTAAAATCAATAAATACCAATAAATACGTTCCTAAGTAATTTTGAAATGATTAACATCATTTTTACTATGAATATACATTTAATTACTCAAAATCAAATCAATGTTTAATATTATATTTTTAAACATAACATTCATATTATTAAAATTAATTTTAAATGGTGAATTGTATTTAGAATGCTTTCAAAATGAGTAATTTTAACAATTTTAAAATGGGTAATTATTTTAAATGATAAAACTGTTAAAACATTTTCAAGTATAACAAAATGTCACTATTTATTAGTGATAGACCACGATAGACTTCTATCAATTGACATGTTGCTATATTCGTAAATAAATTAATTTTTTTCCTCTATTTGAAACCTTTTAAAATCACTCAAAAAAAAAAAAAAAAAAAAAAAATCCAAAGTCTCTCCATGCTCCAAGCTATGTACACTACACCCAAGATGCCACTTGTTTTCCTCCCTTTATCCCACGTGGGCTTTGATGTATAGACTTAATTTTTAGCCTTTATCCACATCCTTTCCAACAAAATAAAGACAACCCAAATCTTGAACTACAAGTAAACACAAAACCTAATGGTGAATAGTGGCATATATTCCTTTTCCCCTTCATTAAGTAAACCAAAACACACATATATATATACATGAGACATCAATTTTCAAAAACCAAAAGAAGTAAGAATTTTGTGAAGAACAATGAGGGGCAATATTGAGGCCTCAAAACAAAGATCCAATGAGAAACATGGGACAACAAAACGCACAAGAATCATCAGAATCATAGGAAGAAGCTTGTTGAGTGTAATAATCCTTATTGGTCTTGCAATTATCACATGTTGGATTGTTGTCTTCCCCAAAACCCCACGTTTCCTTGTGGAAACTGGCCAAGTCATAGCCATTAGTTCAACTCGTACTATGCTTAATGCTACCATAGCTTACACTGTCAAAAGCTACAACCCCAACAAAAGAGCCTCCATTCATATGGATTCTATGAGGATGATAGTCACTAATATGGGCCAGACGTTTTCCTCCGACATCCCGACGTTCACGCAAAAGCCAGGAAACTTGACCGTCTTGTCCTCCGCCGTTCAAGGTAACTTTGAATATCCATTTGGGTTCAAGGAAGAGATAGATCCAAATCTTCGCTTTGAAGCTAAAGTCAGGTATAAAACATTCGACATTTAAGACAAATATATATGTGCCGATTTACCTCAGTTTTGACCTAAATGACATTACTTTGAAAAATTATTTGTTATCTACTTTCTAAGAGTGTTATCAAAGTCTAAACCTATTTTTTAACCCTAAAAGATAGTTTTTAAAATTTTTTCTTGGTTTAATATCTTTTGTGGTTATGTTTATATCAGTTATAGTGTCGAGAGATGGATGTCGAAACCTCGATTGCTGGAGATCTATTGTGATCGTCTTTGGCTTCTGATCAATGATTCTAGAACTTTTGAGAATACTGAATGCAAAGTGGATCTTTGAGATTTGATCTTGGTGTGTGTTATTCTTTTGAATAATCTCAATGATTTGTAACAGAAAGTTTCAAATTATTTTTGTTTTGTTTTATTGTTTCTTTATGGACAGAGAATTCTTGCATTTTCTTTTTTGCATAATGAAGAAGAATGGTATGAAAGATTTGAGAGAGGGTTGAGAGAAATTTTCTTTGGGGATAGCTGACTGAAAAAAGTAGGGTGGAATTGTAGATTTATAATTTATTGTAGTGTGTGTGAAGAAGAAGAAAAAAGTAATAATTGTGAGCATATCCATATAGTTTGAAACCTCTCAAACCAATTTAATTTGGAGAAAGGGCAAAGAAAGTCTCATTTTTTTTATTATAAAGAAAAGAAAAATTCTTTCTCCATTTGAAGCTTGATTGATTTTTTAATTTATTTTTTCTTCTTTGTTCACATTTATGGACTTTTCCTACTATCATACACTAAAAGAAAACCATAAAAAAGAATCATATGATCAGAATTACTATTCAACAAGAGAATAATGGAAACAAGTAACATATATATATCAATCTCCTATTCAAACAAGAAACATGCAATGTGATAAAGATAAAGAAGAGAAGAAGAGCTACAGATTATAGGAAGTGTAAAACGTTAAACAAGAGATGAACAAATATAAAATTTGTACATCTATAATTCATCGTGCCTCTACGAGTTACTATATCTCATAGAGACTTCATTATATAGTACCTGCATTCTATATAATAATCCTTTTCTAACCAATGAAATAAGAAAATCAATATTAATGAAAATTATTATACCATTAAATATTTAATAGATGTTGAAATGATTACCTTAATTGTTGGGAAAAACCTTCCACTTCTATCGCAAAAATAAGCAGAAAATAATAGAGAAATTAAAAAAAAAAAAAAAAACAAAAACAATAAAACTGGAAATACAAAAATTTACATGGAGAACTCTCAACTTGAAGAAAAACCACAATCCATTAGAAAGAAATCAACTATGTGAAAAATTATTGCAATCACATAGAACAATTCTCTCCCCTGACCCCAATTACAATAACACTCTCTCAAAGCTTTTGAATACTCACATCTTTTTCCCACTCTTAAACTAGAGAATACAAAAAGAATTAAATTAGAGTTATTACACTAAGCTTAAAATATTTTTAACTAGGACGGTTAAAAATCAAGGATAGTAACTCTTTTTATAGGCTTGGAGCTCATCCCCATTCATCAATTTAAACGATGTGAGACAAATTGCACTTCTAATATTTTGCCAAAATCTAACAAATTCCACCTTGGCAAGATATTTTAAGAATCCTCAACTTTTGCAACATCCATTGTCTCCATCGATAATCATAATTCTCAAGTTAGAGAACTATAACCCACTCCACCATGAAAAGTAGACCCCTCGGAATGCTACCTCCCAAGACTTTTCTTTTTCGCTACATGTTGATAAGTCTTGCTGATATTTATGATGCAACTTCGACCTACTTGGCTCACGTGAAAGTCATCAGCCATTGACATAACTTCCACCACATACCTTGCATAACCGCCAAGTTAATATGGTAAAGTGGACATACTATGAGGATGAATATTGCCTTGCTTCGATGAAAAATATTACCATCTTCCTGACAACGGAGACAATGTTAGCATCCGACTCAGAGCTTTTTGAGGAACCCACTCTATTAGGACAATAATTTTTCATGATTCTAGACCGTTCACATTCCCGAAAAACGTTTTTCTTCACGAACTCTTTCTTCTTCTTCCACTTGATAGCTACTTGTATTGAATCCTCTTGTGAAGTATACCCCTCACTATTCAATCTCCTCACTATTCAGTCTTCTTTCTCTCAATAATAGTTTATTAGTAGTATTTATAAGAAGGAGGAAGTGACCAGATGAGACTGAATGCCTTATCTTCATCTTTTATCTTCACTCCTATCACCTCTTACTCAGATACGATGCCATTGAGAATACTCAGATGATCTGAGACTTTTATAACTTCCATCATTCACAACATGTGAAATTTATCCTTTTGGTACGACGGATTTAAGATGCTCTT
Source organism: Benincasa hispida (assembly GCF_027475165.1). Taxonomy (NCBI): domain Eukaryota; kingdom Viridiplantae; phylum Streptophyta; class Magnoliopsida; order Cucurbitales; family Cucurbitaceae; genus Benincasa; species Benincasa hispida. Next base: position 5,962,324 of record NC_143485.1, on the reverse strand, counting down.
TACTAGATACATTGCTTAAAGCTTCTCCAAAAGCTCTTTCGCTATCGAAATTCCATGCACATTTGCAAGAATATTTATACAAATTTACCTTGATTGAACTTGTAGCTTTCAAATCCTCACAATCTTCATCACTCATGTTGGACTTCTTAGAACCTTTACTAGAATTTCCGTTGGACTCTTTTGGACCATCATCACCACTTAATTCTTAAGAAGCACCACGATTTAGTCTTCCTTTCCATGCCTTTATAACCCAACTTGTATTAGCACATCCTTGACTTACACTTACCACAAGCTGATTTAATCCTTCCATCAAATTTTTCCACATAGAACTTTATAGAACTTATAAAGCTTGACAAACCTGTATAATTCATGGTAAAACAAAAAATAGTGAACGACCCACACTATTTACAATACCTAGCCCACTTTAAGAATTCTTTTTTAATATGGAAGGTCAGACAATGTGGCAACCATAGAACATACTTAGAAATTTAAGAAACTACAAACCTAATGCTTTGATACCACTTGTTGGGAAAAACCTTTTTTTTCTATCGCAAAAATAAGTATAAAATAATAGAGAAATTTAACAAATACAATAAAATTGGAACACAAGAATTTACATGGAGAACTCCCAACTTGGAGATAAACCACGACCCACCAATAGGGGTGTCTGGGTTGGGCCACGTTAGGGTAGTTTTTTGGATCAACCTGAAATTTTGGGTTAGTCAAATCCACAACCCATTGATTCTATATAAAGGGTCAATCCAACCCAAATGAACCGTATATTTTTGGGTTGGGTCGAGTTGCATCACCTGGTTGAACAACTGACAAACAAGAATGCGTATAAATCAGAAATATCAAAATGTGAACATAAATCTAATCAAATCAGATGGCGAAAAAATATATAAAAAAGAGGTTTAAAATAAAATTAAAATAATTACTTGAACACCACGAATTTCAGCCTTGAACCTTCCATTTTTCTTCCAATACATTTTTGTACCCCCAAACTCTTGTTCACTGCTTAAAGTTGGCTAGTGTTTGCGTCTTTTAAAGCAATGAAATTGCTTTGAAATTGTTTGAAGTGCAAGGCAGTGTAGGTTCTTGTCGAACTAACACTGCTCTACTTGAAATTAAGAAAAAAAACTATATTAACAACATAGTTGAAGCAAAGCTAGGAATAGATTGAAGTCATGAGAGATTGAGAGATTAAAAGACTGAGTTAGAAAGATTTTGAGAGGGAGAGGGAGACCGTGAGAGACGAGATTAAGATGGAGAAGGAGACTTGCGGGCAATTTGCAATTCGGCAAGTGAGCATGGAGAGGTTGAGATTGAAAAGGGAGGGAGGTTACTAACTTGCTGGCGACGTGAAGGAGAAATGAAGAAAAAAACCTAGGTTATTTCATATATATATTAAAAGGCATTTGATCGGGTCGGGTCGGGTCGGGTTCATCAAGTTACCAATTTTTTTGAACACCCCTACCCACTAGAAAGAAATCCACTATGTGAAAAATTATTACAATCACATAGAACAATTCTCTCTCCTGATCCCAATTACAATAACACTCTCTTAAAGCTTTTGACTACTCACACATTTTTCCTACTCTCAAACAAGAGAATAAAAAAGGAATTTAATTAGAGTTATCATACTAAGCTTAAAATATTTCTAACTGGGACAATTGAAAACCGATGGCATGAACTCCTTTTATAGGCTTTGAGCCCATCTCATTCTTCAATTTAACCGATATGAGATAAACTGCACTTCTAATATTTTGACAAAACCCAACATTAACATCAATTCTCCCGTAATTAAAGTTTTGAGTCTCACATAAATTCTTGAGTAGATAACATTCTTGTGATTTTAATACATTAATTCATAAAAAATAGTAAAAAAACAAGATATAAAGTTGTTTTAAAAGAATAAACTTACTGTTCGTGGTTTCGTGATGTGTGGTAGGAGTATATAATGAATGGAAATGGAAGATAAGATTGATGTGAATGAAGATGAACGGTGAATGACTTCTCTAGGTAAGAAGAATGGATGATGCGTTATACTCATTGGATGATGCGTACAAGCGTTACCTGAGCTAGATCCAAGTATAAATCTAATTCAGGTTCCTGGTAAGTCCAGGGTTGAACACAGAGATTTAGGTCAGACTAACGCAAGCCTTACATTGCACTGATGTAGAGGGGTTCTAAATAAATGCTGAAAAATGTTATCTACACTACTTTAACTGCATGCATACAAGAAGAAACAGGAGTTCAAGTGAAATATAGGGTTCAATGAAGGAATAGTGCTAATTGATAAGTGAATGCATTGATCCAAGTAAGATGGACAAGAAAGAGTGGGTAATAATGAAGATGGATGCGTGTTTACAATCAAGTGTATGTATGCGTTGGGTTTCTATCTATCTAATGATTTAACATTTCTCAATGCAAATGCCACATGTTCTTATCTATAGGGTGCATGCATTGGATACAGAAAACTATGAACGACAAGTATTTTTATCTCTAAATCTACTATGCATTCTGACTTGATGCATTTCTAGCTATCCTATTCTCTTGAATGGTTTAGCTGAGATAAATGATAATGGGCAGAAATGCACGTTATCATAGTGCTAAGTTCTTAAACCATGCTGGCTTGCGTTGATAAAATGTGTTAGATTGTGTCTAAAAAGCATCAAGTTTATTATATTGCAGTCACGTGTGTTCGTCGCATAGGAACAGTTGATTTTTGTATTTTTGTGCAGAAAATGCATTGACGCAAGGCGGAAATTGTGATCATAGGAAATCATTTGTTGAGCACAGCATTACCGCAAGGCTTTGCGGTGATTGTGTTTGCAAACATTTGCCCAAGAAGGATTGCCGCAACTTGGTCGGTGCAACACGGTGGGCGCATCTGGGTGAAAGACATAATTAATCACGATGGGACAGAAAGCTGATGACAGTCGAATCCGAATTAAGTTGACAGCCGTTAACGAACAAGTACATTCAACATTTCGATGACAAATATTCGACACATCAGTCAGGAATTAAAGTCATCCCATCTGCGCAATCATGAGAGAAAAGCCGCCTTTCACCCTGGAAGTTCTATAAAAACCAGAGGCATCCTTTAGAAAAGGGGTTCAGCTATTAATCAGTTCACCATTTTCACGAATTTGAGAGCTCAGCTCGTCTTTGTCCATAGTTTTTTCTTTTTATTTTAAGCCAAAGCTAGAGAAGAGTAAAGACGTCGAAGATCGCTCAGGGCAACTCGAGAGATTGCTACCAGACTCTTTATTCTATTCTTGCATTGTTATTTTATACTTCATCTTTATATTTATACAATGGAAGTTCTTATTCTACATCTGTTCACTCTCTTAGCACGCATGAGTAGCTAAACTAGTCGAATGGGTTGAGAAGAACGAAGCTAACATGACCTAGGAAATTCATTGCTTGCGATTGTCTTGTTTTATGTTGTGCCCAACACCCTTTTAGAGCTACTCGAGAGAGTGTCTAAAGAAAGAACCTAATGACTCAAGAGAGCTAGGTTAGAATCTGAACTCGAGAGAGCAATATTAGAACTGCATAAACAAAAGATAGGGAATTAGAGATAAGCTCTGTTTGTCAACCTACATCGCATGCATCCTAGAGATAGGAATGATATTATGTGATCGCCTTATTTGTATGTGTGTCATTTTGCATATCATAAATAAGAATAGAGGCTTATGCGTAGGTCCTATAGACTTATCGCATATACCGCATGCGTTCTAGCCTTAGAAGTCGTGGCATTCGCACTGAGAGTTGGTTTATTGTTGTATGCATGTTGCACGATCGCATAGCATGAATGCATCCTAGGAAGTGTTAGCCGAAACTTTTCTCAACCCGTTCACCGTATACTCATCATATTTCCCGTTTAATCAACTTTTTTCAAACTCCACCGCATTTATTTATTTTTTTATCAACACAAACAACAACCTCAATTACTATTGATTTATTTGGTTATCGCAAAATTTTCTAACAATTACCAACGCAACCTGTTTTCATAAGTCCCTGAGTTCGACCCTGGACTTACCAGGAAACTCAGTGGAGTTTACACTTGGATTTCGCTGAGGAAACTTGAGTGCTCAACGCAATTTCACCATCGCAATTCATCCACATTTCCACATCATAAAAATAACGCATCAATAACTTCAACCCAAGTGATCAAAATGATTAAAGCTTTTAGAATTTTAGCACAAAGTCACAAACACATTTAACACGGTAGATTGTAAGTAAAGGCAAGTGAATAGACTAAATACACCATTTTATAAAGATTGAAACTGTCTTTATAATAAAACACTTAATCGCATGAATGATGAATGGAAATAAAGTAAAAAAAAAAAAAAAAGAGTCAAGCCGCAGAGTTCAATTTCTTGTCCTCTTTGGCTTGATCTTAATGTGTGTACAACCAACTTGTTAAGAAATGAAGAAAAGTTCTTTCTCGAGCTTGGTTCTCTTCAATTCTCCTTGATCAACAATGGTAATGGTTCTTTTCCTCATGTGATCTTCTTATAGCAGCAACACTACTCTATTCTAAGCTCTCTATGTTATGTCATGCTATACTATGCTCTCTATGCTAAGTGCTTCATTTTCCGGTTGCAAGTATTCTATTTATAGGCGTTTTCCCACAGCAACTTGTGATATGACAACATTAATTTCCATACCCTGGTCAACCACCTACCATTTCAGTTACTTTTTAGACGTCGACATTCAGATACCCATACTTGCAAGTGGTGATTTGACAAGAACAACTTGAATCAATGTATCTACTATGCGTTGGAACTCTTCAAACGCATGCCTTTGCGTTAGTTGCGCCTATGACACTTAGTAAAATTTACTGAAATACTACGATAAGATGCGTTATTGACGCAGTTTTATCAAACAGAATGTTTTTGTAAAGGTTAGTTATGTTTGAAGGATTCCATGTGTTTTCCTTTAAGAAAGATGAGATTTTATCATTAAGAATCCTGATTGTTCCAACTTTAAAGAGAATAACTTGTATTTCTACAGGTTATCACTTACATATGTTGAAACAATTATTTACTTACATATTGACTATATAGTTTTTCAAATCATCTTGAACACCATATTCGAAAAAGTCCTTCAATATTAACCCATGTTATCTATATACACATTAATTAATATCACTAAATAAAGTCAAGAATAGTAACAAAATAAAAAAGTTCTAATTATAATACTTGTTTTTCAGTCTTAACCAATGATCACAACGCCACACAAACAATGTTTTCTTCTTAGTTGATCTGGATCAGCTCCCTTAAAGTCTACCATGAAATTTATTAAAACTACTATGCGAAACAAATCAAACTATATTTTAAGAGAATGATAAACTAATTCCAATACTTGACATCTTATGGAAAAAGGGAAAAAAACCATTGTTGGTATTATGAAGATGCAAAACTTGGAGCTCTTTGATATCCAATTGATTCTTTTTATTTAATAAATGGATCGTATCCAATTGAGTTTCTATTTTTCAAATTTTAAAAACATTTGTAAAAGCGTTGAGAAATTTTAGAAAAAAAAAAAAAAGAAAAAAAGAAACCATTCCGTTCCACATTCTCTCGGGAACTTCACCAACAATCATTTCCACCTCTATTAGGAACTAGAGTTCGAGTCTACTATTAAATGGAATAAATTTTTAGTTTATCATTCCTGTAATTCATCTTCTTATTTTGTATGCATTTATTTTCTACCACTATGTGAAATATTCGCTTGTTAAGGAATTTGGAAAAATTGATCATATGCAGACAAAAAAAATATATAGGTTTTCATTTTTTTTCCAAAAGATTTTTTTCATGGCAGTGGTGGTTCTCTAAAAACATTAACAAAAAAGAATAAGAAAACAGAATACACCCTACTCCAAATCACTGGAGAGGATCACTAGTGCACATCAAACATTGTTCTTCTTCTTTTTGACCACCTTTTTCTCGTCAGTAGGTCCTTCATTAGCAAGATAATGTTTCCTCTCTACCTCTGTTTCATTCATCTTCTCTTTGTTCTCCTCAATCCAACCTTTTGGCTTAGGGTCGTTGACGGAGCTAAAGGATGCATCGCGGGGGGAAGGTTTGTTCACACTTGGCTGTGAAGAAGTCGACCCTTTTTGGAGATAAAGTGAGTGATAAATAGGGGGAGGGCTTCTTGTCTGAGCTTCTAGTCCCCTCGTGTGCAGCGAAATACAAAGAGCCGTCCATAGATGAGTCTATTGTGGTTGTAGCGGTTGGTGGGCTCTCTGATTCCAAACTCGACCTGTGAGGAGCCAATGGGCACTCATATGAGTCGAAGTCGTTATCAGTATCAGACCACATTTTTTTTGTCCAAAACAAGTGTGACAATTTTACAAAATGGTAGTTGTGTATATGCACTTTAGGGTGCATGGTTTCAGGGAGGAAGATAGAGGCACAACTGGTTATTTGTGAAGGACATGTCATTTAACTAAACAATATACATTTCCCATTAGTGTTTCCATTTGCGTTACCGTTGAACTGAACCCAAACTATAAGCATATATGTGTGACATCCATATGTCGACACGTAATGTAATTGTTACCGTTTAATCATGACTCACCAAATTGAATGTTTTTATTAATTTGTTGATTATTGGCATTATGGTTCCTGATGTGTGCTAGGTTCCAAAAAGAGCTAATTTTATGGTCTTAACTTCCTATATTTGGGTAATTCTTGGATTCTATTATCTCGTTTTGTAAGAGAATTAATCCCATGGAGCCAACACATGGAAAAGATGAAGAATCAAGCTAAAAGAGTGGAAAAATCGGAGTCCAAATGCACTAAATCAAGTTGAGTTGAAAAATGGAGATTTTGCCCTGCGTTAGCGTCAGAACGCTCATCCCAAGCCTTAGCCCAATGCTCATTCGACGCTGAAAGGAAGTAGCTCCAGGAACTGGGTAGCGTTGCAATGCTGCCCAGAGCATTGCGATGCTTTGGATTTGAATCATTGCCACTATTGCAATGCCCCCTAACGTTGAAGCCTGATGCTGGAAGACAATAGTGCAGCGTTGCAATTCTGCGAACTTTTACGGAAAGCCTAGGGTGCGGCATTGCAACACTTGATCCTAGCGTCATGACGCTGCGAGAACCTTATAAATAGGGCTTTCAGTGTTAGGTTTAAAGCAAGTCCCCACACAATTGAGCTTAAGATAGAATAAAGAGGAATTTGAGAGGTTTTATTCACTTTTTGAGTAATTGAGTCAATTTGCTGAGGAATAATTGGTATAGTTAGCCCCGATTCTTACTTTTTCTAATCATTCTAGTTTGAATTATGCCTTTTAAAGGCTAAATTATTTTTTTAGGATGGTTTGTATGCCTTAATTCTCGAGGGCCATCTAGTTTATTTTACTCAATTGTTGTGAATCCTTTGGGGGATTTGTTTTATTTTTAATTGAATTCAATGTATTTTTCTGACAAATTGATTTGTCGAATTTCATGTTTACAAAATCTTTCTACCCTATGCATTGTTGATCAATTACGTTGCAAATATTAGGATCACATGGTTGAGATCTAGACTTTTTCTGGCCAAGTTCATGTGGGTTCTAATATAATCTTTCCCAAATAAATCATTTAACAAGATATGGCTTTCTGGCTTGTTGAATGTCTCAACTATTAAATCCTTTCTTAATGCTTTTCAGTTTGAACTTGGACGTCGCTAAGAAAGAAAAGTTTTAAACTGAATTAGGGCTGATTTAGATTTTTATCAAAAATTGGCTATTTGGGCTATTAAAATTTCTAATAGGTCGAGGGGTTTACAGAATTGGAAAAAACAACTAGTACCTAAGGATAGAAAATAAAAAGTATACAAACTAACCTAGGATTGGCCCAAAAATTTTTTTCCTACACTTGCTCTTGTTTCCTTTTGTTCAATTTCGCTTGTTGAAACCAAATAATTAAAATCTTTCTTTTGGAATTCACAATTTGTCTTAGATTGATTCAACAGTCTCTTTGTAGATTCGATCCCAATCTTACCGCTTTGCAATGTTTTTGGTATAAGTCTTAAATCGATGAAAATAAAATTAATTTTTTGTTCAAATTTGGGGTTGAGTAACAACATCAATTCCCGAGTCCGAACAAAATTGGTGTCGTTACCAGAGAGACTTGGAAATTGGCCTACCTTTTATATAAATAAAATAAAATAAAAATTTTAGTTTGCCCTTTGGTTTATGACCCGCTCCTCTGGGAGACCATATTTTGTTTTTCTTGTAGATATAGACAAACAGAAGAGGAGAATCAAAAGGAGACGTAGAGAAGAAGCTGTTGAAAATACAACAATGGGAGAGAAAGTTCGTGAGAAGGCCTTAAGGGAGCTGGCATAGCCTGATATGGACCAGTAGCCTTTGTTCATCGTATTTCCGCCAACCATGGTGCCTTTTGAATTGAAACCAGGATTGATCAATTTATTACCAACTTTCAGAGGGCTTTCAGGGGAGAACCCCCACAAACACATCAAAGACTTCCATATGGTATGTGTAAGTATGAGACCCTACCGAGTCACAAAAGAGCAACTAAACCTAAGGGCATTTCCTTTTTCACTACAGGACGACACCAAGGATTGGTTGTACTACTTGGCTCCTGGATCAATTACTACTTGGAATGAATTGAAAAAGAAATTTCTTGAAAAAAATTTCCCAACTTCTAGAGCCCATTCTATATGAAAAGACATTTTTGGTATAAAACAGTTTGTGGGAAAATCTCTATCTGAATATTGGGAATGCTATAAACGTTTATGTGCTAGTTTTCCCCATCACTAAATTTCTGACCAACTATTAATTCAATATTCTTATAGTGGTTTGCTTACCCATGACAAGAATTTAATCGACTCAGCAGTTGTGGGTGCTCTTACTGACAAAACTTGTAGGGAGGCCCAAGAATTGATATCGCGCATGGCTGAAAATAACCAAAATTTTGGCACTAGGGCCACTGAATCTAATGTATCTAGTAATTTAGAAGTTAAAGAATTAAACTCAAATTTCTAATTTAACTTCTCTTGTGACACAGTTGGCCCAGGGAGGAGTAGCTTAAGTTAAAGCTTGTAGAGCCTGTGGAATAGTTAGGCACGTGTCTGAAGCATGTCCTCAAGCTCAAATAAATACAGTGGGGGATAGCAGAAGAAGTACGACCCTTATTGCCAGTTTACAACCCAAGTTGGTGTGATCACCCTAACCTTAAGTGGGGAGGTCGAGCCCAAGGACAAGGGCATGATAGTTCTAACTACCCCAATCAACCGTCATCGTCTTCCTCAGGTATGTCTTTAGAAGACATTGTTAAGAATTTAGCTGATAATTCTGTTAAATTTCAACAAGAACTCCAGCAGTTGCAGAAGAACTCACTCTAATTGTCTCAAGACATTAAAGCCTATCAACAAGAGACCAGAGCAAGCATGGCGAATCTAGGGACTCAAGTTACACAACTAGTTGCTGCCATAAATCAAATTGAGAACAAAAGTACTGGAAAACTTCCTGCCCGACCAGACCATGCCAACTTCAGTGCTATGACACTAAGAAGTGGTAAGGAGCTTCCATCACCCAAGACCTCATTTGACGATCCTCCTTCAATCGGTAAGACAAATGAAGAAATTGAAAAGAGTGATGGTGATTTTGAGGCACAACCACCAGAGGTAAGTAGTACCCCCCCTTACACCTTCTCTTGAATCTTACATTCCTAAAGCTCTATTTCCTAGCAAAGCCAAAACAGGAACAAAGGGATGAAGACTGATCGAGATGTTCAAAAGTGTTCAAATTAACATCCCGCTCTTGAATGCAATTCAGCAAATACCCAGGTATGCTAAATTCCTCAAGGAGATGTGTACCAATAAGAGAAAAGGTAAGGACAACGAAAGGGTATTGGTAAGTAAGAACGTATCTGCTCTCTTAAAACATAACATGCCTAAAAAATACTGAGATCCAGGTATGTTCACTTAGCTCTGTATAATTAGTGATAGTGTAATCCGTCACGCCATGTTAGATCTAGGAGCTTCTATAAATGTCATGCCTTATCATGTTTATGAAGATCTAAAATTAAATGATTTACAAAAAAACTATTATGTGCATCCAATGGCTGATAGATCTTATATCTAACCATTAGGCATAGTTGAAGATGTACTTTTGCAAGTGAAGGAATTAATTTTCCCAGTTGATTTTTACATATTAAGGATGGATGAAATTTGTTCTCCCTCATATTTTACAATTCTTCTTGGTAGACCTTTTATGAAAACAACTAAAACAAAAAATTGATGTAGATAGGGGTTTGCTGTCTATAGAATTTGATGGGGAAGTTGTTTCTTTTAATATGTATGATGCTATGAAATTTCTTGAGGAATATTTGTCTGTATGTTTGATTGAGGCACATGATTTTATAGATTATATATTGCATGGTGAAGATAACGATGTAAACATGTTAATTGCTCCATGTATTGGTATAGTCTTACATGACTTGTCTCTTGCTGTTGTTGATGTTACCAAGATAAATGAACCTTCTTCTGACTTTGATATGCTTGACTTGTAGGTACAAGGGACTGAGCTTAAAGCTCGCCCTAGTCACTTGAAATATGTGTACCTAGGAGAATGAAATACCCTTCCAGTCATAATTTCCAAAGAATTGACACCGGCCTAAGAAAAGCTCTTGATCAACATTCTAAAAACTTACAAAGAGGCCATTGCATGGACCTTGGATGATTTCAAGGGAATAAGCCCTGCCCTTTGCATGCATAGAATCACTCTAGAGGAAGGAGCCAAGCCCACGGTTCAACCCCTTAGGAGGCTCAATCCCAACTTAAAGAACGTGTTCTCAAGGAAATAATCAAGCTTAAAGAAGTCGAGATCATTTACCCCATTCCTGATAGCAAGTGGGTAAGCCCCATTCTCATTGTTCCCAAGAAGACCAGTATGACCATTGTAGAGAATGACAAAGGAGAGATAGTGCCAATGCGTGTGCAAATCAGATGGAGGATTTTCATTGATTTTTGAAAATTAAATGAGGTAACCAAAAAAGACCACTTTCCTATCCCTTTTCTGGATTAAATGGTGGAACGATTCACCGGAAAACCATTTTTCTACTTTCTTGATGGCTTTTTTAGATTCTACCAAGTCCTCATCACCCAAGAGGACCAAGAAAAGACAACATTCACATGCATTTACGGTACGTATGCCTTCAAACGTATGTCATTTGGACTTTGCAATGTTCCAGGTACGTTCCGAAGATGTATGATGAGCATATTTTCAGATTTTATAGAAAAGTGCATAGTAGTGTTTATGGCTGATTTTACAGTTTATGGAGAGTCTTTTGAGGATTGCTTGCATAATCTTAGTCTAGTTTTGAAACCATGTATTAAGGCTAATCTTGTCTTGAATTATAAAAAATGTCACTTCATGGCTTCCCATGGTATTGTGCTAGGACATTTAGTTTCTGCAAAAGAAATTGAAGTTGATAAAGCTAAGGTGGATGTTATCGCTAACTTTCCCTATCCAACATGTGTTAGGGAAGTTTGTTCTTTCCTTGGAAGTGCAGGTTTTTACAGGCGGTTCATCAAGGATTTTTTGAAGTTGGCATTGGCCTTATCGAAATTATTGCAAAAAGATGTTCCCTTTGAGTTTGACAAAAAGTGTGAAGAGGCTTTCGACACCTTAAAGGGGAAGCTGACCATTACCCCAATTTTGCAACCTCTAAGGTGGGATGTGTCGTTCGAGATCATGTGCAATGCTAGCAATCTAGTTGTGGGGGCGGTGCTAGGACAAAGGATCGACCAGAAAAGCCACGTCATATGCTTTGCATCAAGGACCCTAAATCCCAACCAAATTAATTACACCGCAACTGAAAAAGAATTTTTGGCCATTGTTTTTGCTTTAGACAAATTCCGTTCTTATATCCTTGAATTTCCTTTCACTATCTTTATTGACCATCCTGCTCTCAGGTACCTAATGACCAAGAAGGAGTCAAAACCCCGATTAGTCCGTTGGATGCTCCTTCTCAAAGAGTTCAATTTGACCATCAAGGATAGAAAAGGTGCATAAAACTTGGTAGCTAACCTCTATGTGAGGACTTTGCTGATGAATTCCCATTCCATATCGACACACACACTCCATGGTACGCAGACTTGGTTAATTTCCTAGTAACAGGTAAGTTCCCTTACAATATGACTAGTTCTAGGAGGGCCAAATTGAAAAGTCATTCAAAGTACTTTGTTTGGGAACCACCATACCTTTGGAAGATTTGTTCTGACCAAATCATTAGGAGGTGTGTTCCAATTGAAGAATTTGAATCAGTACTCACCTTTTGTCATGAGATGGCTTGTGGAAGGCATTTTAATCCTAGGAGAACTTCTAAGAAGGTCTTAGGTGATGGGTTGATTTGGAAATCTCTATTTGCCGACTGCTTTGCATTTTGTAAATCTTGTAAGAAGTGTCAGAGGTCAAGATCTTTGTCTATTAAGAATGAGATGCCATTAAATTCTATTCTTGTATGTAAATTTTTTGATGAATGGTGTATGGATTTCATGGGCCATTTTCCTTCTTCATTTGGGTATTTATACATTCTTTTAGCAGTTGACTATGTTTCGAAGTGGGTTGAGGCAATCCCCACCAGGACTAATAACGCTGCTGTGGATTCATGTTTCTTAAGAACTAATATTTTTTCTAGATTTGGTATACCTCATGCTATAATCAGTGACCAGGGGACTCACTTTTGAAATTGGACCATCGAGGTATTCACTAGGAAATATGGAGTACACCATCGAATTGCCATTTCGTATCACCCTCAGAAGAACGGACAAGCTAAAATATCAAATCGAGAGGTCCAAAATATCCTGAAAAATATGGTGAACCCAACTAGGAAGGATTGGAGCACACGCCTTGACGATGCTCTTTGGGCGTACAGGACCACATTTAAAACACCTATTGGAACAATGCCCTTTAAGCTTGTCTATGGAAAGGCATGCCACCTACCGATTGAGATTGAACATAGAGCATATTGGTTCATCAAACAATGTTAATATGAACTTGGCCAAAGCCGGTGAGCAAAGATTGGTAGAGCTACAAGAGATTGAGGAATTGCGCTTGGAGGCCTATGAGAACTCAAGGATCTATAAGGAAAAATAAAAACTGATTCATAATAAAGGCCTTTTGAGAAAAGAATTTCGGATCGAGCAAAAAGTGTTACTCTACAATTATCATCTATCATTTATGCCCGGTAAACTAAAATCCAAATGGCTTGGTCCCTTTGAGGTAATTAATTTGTTTCCCTATGGTGCTATGGAAATAAGAAGTCTGGAAACAAGGAAGGAATTCAAAGTGAACGGGCACCGCTTAAAGATTTTCAATGAAGAAGAGGTCAACTGTGTTAGTGCAAGCTTTTCGTTGGCTCCGCCTGTCATCACTTGAGCCCGTATCACCAGGCGTCTAGCAAAAGACGTTAAATGTTGTGCTACCTAGAGGCAACCAAGAGTTTACTTGCTTTTCTTTCCCTTCTTCTATTTTCTTTTTCTATTTTATTTTCTTTTTGATTTAATATCGGCTGACTACATTTACCCTTCTTTATAGAAGATGTCCAATTTTAACTCTTGAGGTTAAGATGAATATACCAAATCCCAAAACTCAAGGGGAGTTTTTCTGTTCCCTTTTTTCCCTTCCTCTTTTTTTCCTTAGCATTGAGGACAATGCAAAATTTTAAAGTTGGGGGTGGGCGAAGCATGTTTATTAGAAACTAGAAATTAAATTAATTGTATTGGTGTGTTTATTTTTATTCGCTCTATTTCCTATTTCCTTTCATTGATTTATTGATGACGTGCTTAATGGGTTGCATGTTCTAAAAAGGGTAGTTTTCACAATTTTGAGCTTTTTATAAACAATTTTTTCATGAAATCCATGTAAAATAAACCTAAGTTTCGATTTTTTTTTTGTTTTAAATCCTTTAAAGTCTTAGAAACAGATTATCTATCTAGGATTTTCGTTGTCATCTTAAAAGGCTTCCTATTGGCTTGAGAGTAACTTTTAATGTCTGAGAGTAAAACTAGATAGTGAAAACGAAAAAAATAAGCTTAGTGTGTGAAAGAGAAAAATAAGAGAAGAATATACTAGTTGCCTTTTTCTAAAAAAAGAAAACAGAGAGAGAAAATGAATAAAAAATAATAATAAATAGTGTGCGTGTATGCATGGATAGAGGTGAAAAGAGCTACCTCCGTTGTATTCTGTTAGGGCCGACAAGAAAAGAGTGATAGGTTCTTGGCGGTGGAGTGTGAAAGCTAGACCTCTAGGTAAAATAAATGCCTTTAATGTTTTGTGTGCGTGAGTTTTGGGCATTCCTTGATAGTGATAGTGTTACTCTTTGATTAGCAATATCAGTATGTCTTGGGCTGATGACCAAGTCAGAGTAGAAGGAAGATGAATTGAGAGATGGATAAGACTTTTTCGGGTATTTTACAATTAACGAAATAATTTTCTTTCTTAGTTTTCTCGTTTGAACATGGTTTAGATTAAAAGAATAACATTTTTATAAAAACTCTCAATTGAGTCATTATTTGGTTTGATTTATTATGCGATCCTATAGACTGTTTAGATTGGAGAAAGGACTCGTTAAACAAAATAAACATTCTCTTGTTGAAATCCATGACTGAATTTTATCTTGCTCGTGATGATCAAGTCTTAAGTTGGGGGTGTTTGTTAGCTTTCAAGAGCTAATTTTATAGCCTTAATCTCCTATATATTGGGTAATTCTTGGATTCCATTGTCTCATTTTGTAGGAGAATTAATCTCATGGAGCCGACACGTGGAAAATACAAAGAATCGAGCCAAATGAGCGGAAAAACTGGAGTCCAAATGCACTAAATCAAGTTAAGTTGAAAAAGGGAGATTTTTCCCTGCATCATCGTCACAACGCTCATCCCAAGCCTTAGTCCAATGCTCAATCAATGCTGAAAGGTAGTAGCTTTAGAAACAGGAAGTGTCGCAACGCTGCCCAGAGCATCGCAACGCTTCAGATTTGAATCATCGCCACCGTTGCAATGCCTCCTAACACTGAAGCCTGATGCTGGAAGACAGTAGTGCAGCGTCGCAATGCTCCCCTAGAGGGTCGCAATGCTACGAACTTTTACGGAAGACCTAGAGCACACGAGGCACAATGCAGCCGTTGCAACGCTTGACCCTAGCGTCACGACGCTGCGAGAACCTTATAAATAGGGCCTTGAGGGTCAACTTTGAAGCAAGTCACACAATCGAGCTTAAGACAGAATAAAGAGGAATTTAAGAGTTTTTGTTCAGTTTTTGAGTAATTGAGTCAACTTACTGAGGAATAATTGCTATAGTTAGCCTCGAGTCTTACTTTTTCTAATCATTGTAGTTTGAATCATGCCTTCTAGAGTCTAAAATATTTTCTTGGGATGGTTTATATGCCTTAATTCTTGAAGGCCATCTAGTTTACTTTATTCAATTGTTGTGAACCCTTTGGGGGATTTGTCTTATTTTTAATTGAATTCAATGAACTTTTCTGACAAATTGATTTGTTGAATTTCATGTTTACAAAATCTTTCTAGCTCATGCATTGTTGATCGATTAAGTTGCAAATATTAGGATTGCATGGATGAGGTCATTCGGTTCTTTATCAAGTACAGACACAGGTTGGCATCAGGGAGAAGGTTTCTGGGTGTCATTGTTATGACGTCCTTTCTTGAAATTTGCAACGAGCTCCCAGGCTTGACATTTTGTAGAAAAATGCATGAGAAGAGAGAGATAGGAGAGAAACGTGACCCTTGTCAATTGTAGGTGACGTTGCGACTGCCCAATTAATGTGGACCTAAAAAGACACACAGGCCACTCAAATACTTAAGTGGTCCGTCTCCCAATATAATGACTCCTCTTCTTCCAACGCATGGGTATGTTTTGGTCCAACTCTAATGTCCCAATCCAAGTTCCCTAATTTAAGAATCCACAAAGTTGGTTTTATGACATACATTCAAAAGACGAAGTCAAAACTTCACTACCAAACAAGAATTTAAACAAGAACATAAAGGAAGCATGATATACAGAAAGCAAAAAGAAAGCATGAAAAAGGAAGCATTCCTGGAATATATGTTCAGTCGCCATTCGTCCAACTCATTTAGTTGCAGCTTTCGATGTCCTCCAACGACTTCCAAGACTAAGTTCAACTTCTTAACTACCTTGTACGTTTTGTGATCCAATTCTAATGGCAAGTGGCATGTTTTCCTAAACACTAAGGCATACGGAGACATTCCTATTGGTGTTTTGAACACGGTTCGGTATGTACAAAGTGCTTCATCAAGTCTCTGCACCCAGTCCCTTCTTGATGCCCTGATTACTTTTCCATAATTGTTTTGATTTCTTTGTTTGAAATTTTAGCTTGCTCGTTTATTTGTGGGTGGTAGGAAGTGGCCACCTTTTTCCTAACATTGTATTTAGCAAGTAACTTAGAAATAATACAATTTATGAAAATCGTAGCTTCATCACTAATTAATGTCATAGGGATTCCAAAGCGTGTGAAGATGTACTTTGTCAGGAACTTTGAAACAGTCACCACATCATTATTTGCGCAAGCTACTGCCTCATTCCACTTTGATACATAATCTAATACTACCAAGATATATTGCTAGCCAGAGGAGGGAGGAAATAACCCCATGAAATGAATACCCCAAGCATCAAATAGTTCCACTTCAAGTATGTTGTCAAGGGGCATTGTGTTTCTTGCTGATATATTACCTGTGCATTGGCACAAATGACATTTGATAAATAGTCTCATGCATCTTTGAACAGAGTGGGCCAAAAGTACCAACCTTGAAGGACCTTTGCAGTAGTCCTTTGTCCTCCGAAGTGGCCTCCATATGGGGAGTCATGACATTCAGATAGTATGCATTGTATCTCAACTTCGGGAACACATCGACGCACGATCAAATCAGGGCCTTACTTGTAAAGGAATGGCTCACCTTTAAAAGTAAAACTTGCTGTTGTGCATAAGCAGTTTTCTCTGCTGGGCATTGAACTCTTCGAAAAACTGTTTAGTGGTTAAGTAATTAAAAATACCACCATACCAAGATTCTCGATCTTCAACTTTAAGCAGGCGTTCGTTAAGAAATGTTTCTTCAATTTTAGGTAGTCCCAACTGAAATTCCTTATTTCCCAAGTGTGATAGGTGGTCAGCCATCTGTATCTCTATCCCTTTCCAATCCTTTATTTCCAGGTCAAATTCTTGTAACATTTGTACCCAATGAATGAGTCTGGGCTTTGCATCCTTCTTATCCACCAAAAACTTAATGGTAGAGTGGTCAATATAGATGATTGTAGACGCACCAACCAGATATGCTCGAAAAGTTTCAACTACAAACACCACCGCCAAAATTTCCTTCTCTATAGTTGTATAGTGTTCTTGAGATTCGTTGAGCATCTTGGACGCATAGGGAATAGGATGTAGAAGATTTTCCCTCTTCTAACCCAACATTGCTCCAACTACTACATCGCTGGTGTCACACATCAAGATGACAGATTATGTCTAATCAGGTGTTATCAATATAGGTTCTATTGTTAACACATACCTTAAAGTTTCAAACGCATGTTGGTAGTTTTCGTCGAATACATGGGGTATATTCACATCTATCTTTGCTTCATTAACTTCCAACCCTGCTCTAAAAATGTTGTGGCCAAGCACAATACCTTCCTCACATCTGGCAAGAATGACTTCAAAGTTGTTAAGGCAGGTTAGATAAGAATCTCCAAAGACTAAAAAATAGTCCATAAATACTTCAATAGATTGTTCCAGAAAACCGAGAAAGATAGCCATCATACATCTTCGAAATGTCTTTAGTGCGTTACACTGCCCAAAGGTAGCGCAGAAATGAAAAGGGAAAGAAGGTTGTGCAAGGAAGTTCTGAGCGCAACCACCCTGATGAGCCCACTAATCAGCCTTCACCTTTGGTCATCCTCTCTCGTAGCCCAACTATCCTTTTATCCCCTCTCCCTGAAGCTTTCACAAATATCCTTTTCATCCCCGACTCGGATCCCCAATCACCAGCAACTTCACCCCACCAACAATCACCAACCCACTCCTTACTACACATTTTGCCTAATGTTAATGACTCGCATAATTTGAGTATTGTCCCTCGACCTAGCCCTAAAACGATGTTGGTGAGACATCAAAGGCATCCCCACCCCATCACCCTTCCATCACACCTTAGTTGCTGCCGTTGATGAGATGCAGGCCCTTCTATCCCACGAGCTCTCATTCTTCCGACAATCACTTGCGGAGTTGTACACCAACAATTATATGCGGCACTAGGCACTGGTCAACGTACAACGCAACATCTTTACTATTTGGAAGAACCGACGACGACAAGCTAAATGCAACCACGAGTATTTCAACTTCCTAATTGCCTACCTTTATGGGCTCGTGGTTCTTGCTCACCTGCATCAGCCATTGTATTTCCAAGAAGCGCCGCAACCGCCTCCCAACAATGATCCCCCACCACAATTGTAAAAGTTGGGGGTGTTTTGCCCATATTTCTTCTTGTTTTTCTTTCCGTCTATTTTGAGTTCTTTTTTTTCCGTGTCTGATATCTTCTAGCATTGTATCTTTATAAATTTTTCCATGACTATGAAATTTGTTCAGTATGTATATTTGACCTTATGAATTATTCTCTCCTTTCGAAATTCATTCTATCCATTTGTTCTTTTCCACTGATAGTTTAGTAGCTATGATGATATTTATGCAATCACTTAATAAATATTCTTTTACATTGCATTTTCCTATTCATCTTAGAACCTTCTTCATTATGAATCAGTTTTATCTTATTTTTGCACAAGCCTCTACTTAAACCTTTTTTTTTTTCAAATTTTGACTAAGTGTGTTTCCTTTCCCTTTCAATAGTGCAATGAGAACCTTGCATAACTCAAAAAAATTTGGGGGTAGGAGAGGTGTAAGTAAATGCGTTCAACCAAGAATTTGCAAAATCATCTCTATTAAATAATCTTGAAAAATAATAAATAATAATAATGATAATAATAATAATAATAATAACTCCACTGTAAGTACAAAGGAAAAATCCTAACCTAATAAGATTTAAGGTGAGAAAGAAACTTGCCCGTAGTTGGATACTTCGCATGACATCCGTGCAGGTAAGCCAAAGTGAAGGTAAGTCACCAAGATAAACGCAACTTAAATAATAAAGAAAACGGAAACTCCACTATCTGGCTGAAGTAAAAGGCTTAGCTAAAAGATAAGAGTTGAGCTGAGCTTGGAATATAATCATAGTTGGATGTCCGCATAACACCCGTAGAGGCAAGCCAAAACGACGAGTGTAACCATGATCAGCGTTCTTTAAGACGAATTGCAAACCACGCTCCCCTGTATGTGACGCATCCTGTTTTATAAAAGGAAAGGAACGCAATAAGATTGTCAAAATAAGTAAAGAACTTTTGAGCAGAGATTTGTCGAAACTACGACTAAGAAAGATCTTTCTGACGAAGCATCCAAATGCTAAAAGAAACAAATGTTCCTAAAGAGATTGGGTAAAGTAGAAGCGTTATGAGTATCTAGTTTGCACACTATAATGATTTAGGTTGAGTTTGAATTTCCAAAGTATAGGATATGCTCGAGGACAAGCATAACTCGAAATTTTGGGGTGTAATAACTTATAGAAATACAAGTTATTTGTGCTCCATTTTTATACTATAAGACAATAAAAGGAAGAAAATGTGCCAGTCATTGTTAAGTTTATAGAAAAAAAAAACAAATTTGCGCTAAGATCTTCAAACACACCTGCTAACCCCATTCATGGGCAAAGTGTGCCAAAGTTTATGTCTCGCAGGGAAACAGGAATCATCACATGCGCCAATCCTTCAAAAGAAATAATCGAACAATGCATGCCTCGGGATTTCTAAAATCACACAGCTGATATTCTGACGTACGTCCTGATCGTTGACCCTGATGTAGTGTTGACATTCTCACCTACTAAAAACTTATAAAAATACAAGTTATTATATCTCTTTTATTTAAAATAATAAGGCAAAGGCACGCAACTTAGATAAATTTTGCCAATAAATTTATACAAACAGCAAAGCATGCAAGAACTTACTTCTAACGCGTAACATATTTAAATTCCATACTAATTTCGCTACTTCTATGCAGTATACCCTTCAGCAATCTGATGATTGCATGATCGCATGCCCATTAATGAAGATCGCATAAGCTGCAAGAAGCGGCCTAAGAAGAAAATGAAGACGATCGCATAAGTTGCATGCGATGAGGCATGACATGACATGGCATGGGTGGTGGGTGTCACATCACAAGTTGCGTTGATGGCCGACAGGAAAGCTACGTTGAAAATTCAATGAACCACTGACACGTTACAGCCAGCGCAGTAGGATATGGAATTTAATGCGCCCCATCTATGTAATCATAAGCTTAAGAAAAGTAGTGATCGTAAAAGCCTATAAATACCCATGCAAATGCCATGCAGAAGGAGGAATAGTGAGAAGAAGAGTCGTTAGTTAATTAGAGTTCCGAGTTCAAAGTTCTTATTATACTAAGGGATATATTGTGGGAGACAAGCAAAAAACCCTGAGAAGGGATTCTTCTTGAAACCCCTATCATCTTCCATAGAAACTTCTTGGTGAGAGCTTAAGACTCTAGGAAAAAAAGAAGATAATTCTGTTTGATTACTAAGGAAGTAGCTGTAAAACAAGCCGGAGGAAGCAAGACATTGTGAACCACGACTTGACTCTCAGACTCTTTTTCTTTTTTTGTATTTGTATTGTATTTCTTGTATTGACAATTTCAGAATTGCAATATGAATACATGTTTATTATACATCTTGTCTATCATATCCACCAATATCATGCATAGCTAAATCGCTTCATGCATTGGGAAGATTATAGCTAGCACGACTAAATTGAAGGAGTAATAAAACATGCAACGGAAGACATCAGAATCAATAAGCACTTAAACTACATTTAACATGCTGTTCATATGACATTCATAAGAGGGTTTGAAACACATATTACCTTTGAAGATCTCTTCCACGAATTCAACAGAATCACCAAAATTGAGCTTGAATCTTCAAGAAGACCATCACTAAGATCTTCTCCACTATGTTCAAGAAGGAATGTGTGGTGGAAACACTCAAATCAAGTTGAATTGAGGATGAACTTGTGAGGGTTGAATAAGGTTTTTGGTTTTTCCACTTCAGTAAGTAAAACACAAATCTCTTGATCATCTTTCTACATGAAGCTTCTATATATAGATAGAAATTATGCAAAACCAATAGACTGCATGGAAGGCACCACCTACTTGGTGATTATCACATAATTCAATTGGATTTTGGTGATAATCCATTAAAAAGTAGTTAGTGGATTTTCCCCAAAATTTGGAGAAATCCACTAACTTAAAGATGATTTCAAAAATCATTTTATTTTATTTTTTAAATTAGTTTTATAAAATTAATTTAAATCAAACTAATTTTAATTAATTTTTATTTAAAATTTTTAATTAAAATAATTTTAATTTAATATCTTAATATTAAATCAATAAAATACCAATTTCACCAATATAAATCAATTTCTTGATTTTCCAATTTCTTTTAATTTCAATTAAATTAAACGTTTTAATTGTATTATATACAATCAATTGAAAACCCTAAAATTGAATTTGAACTTTTCAAATTCATAACCCTAATTTCATACATCAATACTCAATTTTTTATTCTAATTTAAGAGCTAGTAGAGGGACCTAATGGACCTACAAATTATGAGCTCCAACGATTTGTAATTAATTTGTTAAACTCTTTAATCAAATTACTTACTATTCGTTAACTATCAAGTCACACCACTATAGCTCGATAGTTGTACTCTCCTTACTGTAGATATATTTCTGTCCACGTAACCATAATCAGTAAGTCAATCCTTCACAGGTTCTTTGTAATTACAGCTGGGTCAAAATTACCATTTTATCCCTGTAAATACATCTTGTTTCTTAAGTTCCCACTTACCCTCTAATGAACAATTTGATTCATAATGCTACTTATGAATCATGTCCCTCTCTATTATGAGAAGGCAGGGCCCCAATTATTCAAGATCTGGAATCAGCACTTAAGAGAACAACCTATCTGCCAACCCTAAAACGGGTAGGAATGAATTTCATCTTGCAGGGTTATGTCCCCAACTATCTATCCGGTCTTATCCCCAAAATGGAAGGCTTATTGAGCAGTGTTGTTGGACTACTCTCACCCATGCAGATCAAAGGATATTCCCGAATAAACAGGAGTTCATAGCTAGCTCGGGATTAATATCGAGTTATCCTAGATTACTTTAGTATGAAATAGTCAGTTTTAATAGTAAACGGTCGTTATAAAGAAAAGTGACTACTTCGTGGTCCAGTCTATATGAAAACTCATTACATAGGATGCCCCCACCTACATGTCTCTACAAGAATAATATATGATCACATCATTTGTATTACCTATACAAAATGTCGCATTCATTAGTGTTAAGGATGAGATACACAATTTCATCCATATACTTATAGACCATTTAGGCTATATACTATTAACTTGATCCTGTTTATGTCACCATATAAAGTTAAGGTATTCATATTATGGCTATGGATATGTTTATTGGATTTTCATAATAGAATGTAAAATCAACAACTTTATTAAATAAGATACTCAATAATATTATTGATAAATAGAATGTTTGACACAAAATATACGAACTGCGAGTTTCCGGACATTCCCAACATCAATAACTAGATGAATCATGTGATCAACTTAATTTATGCATGCTTATATTTGTTGCTTGAATCAATTGAAAATTTTTTCCAAGTAAAGCTAATCTAAGTTTGAGAGAATTTAGATTAAGACCTCATAAAGCAAGAGAAAATGTTTCTTAGAAATAAGTACATTCTCTGCATAATACACCTATCGCATGCATCTTAGAGATAAGATAACGTGGCAACAGACACTGAGAAATGTTGGTCGTAACGATGAATGTATAGCTTGATCACATATTTCATTCAGTTGTTTACAAAATGTTAGTGAAAGTTCTTCTCAACCCTTCTATCGCATAACTTTTATCCAACTCACACTGCTTCACCTAAGACATAATCCCCATCGCATATTTAGGTTTAAGTTTACTTATTCAATCATTCCTTAGAACATTTCTAACACACGCGAAGATCACATTTTTAGTTTCATTGCAAACTTATGAGCAATCCCTATGTTTGACCATGGACTTACCAGGAACTTTGGTTAGATTTGCACTTGGGTTTGACTAAAGAAAACTAAGCGTTTAAATCTCATAACCATTATTATTTCATCGCATGAACAGAATGCATCACCTACCTCGAAAAATGATAGAAACTAATCAGAGTGGGAGTTTCAAGGCAGACAAGTGAATAACTCTATAAATAGAGCCCCAACATTTCAAAGTAGGGGGCGAACAAGACCGGAAAAAGCCTAAATTTACAGGGAACCTTCTATTCCAAAATTCCAAATCCTTTTATAAAAGGCCACTGGAGAATCAACTTGAGAAGGAAGTTCACCACTCCACTCCACTCGTCATATTAAGCTGGCAAAATTTCACCATCAATCTTTTGTGTTAGGCGATTGACACTGATCGTGCAATCATTCCATTTATCTGTATTATCGTGTCATAGAAAATAATTAGCCAAGACATTAGCTAATTTGTATCTTAACTATTTACTATCTTAATATTATCGCCATGTTCATCCATCTTTCATTTCTTCACTCATGAGTCACTAAACCCTTAGTGTAAGGGGGAAGTTTAATCTCATGATTTAACCCACATATTAAGACACTATCGTGTTTGCTTAACATATGCTGGAAGGTATACTCACCTGCGAAAGCAAGGATGATATGATGATCAACATCTCGAACGAGAAAGATGATAGAACTTGTTAAGCAAAGCAAGAAGTACTTCTCGAGATAGAAATAACCTTGCGTTCCACAACACTTCCTTTTTCACATCATAGAAATATGACCAGTGAGGTAACCACCGAGAGGTGTGCTCCAATTGGAAGTAGGAACCATGATAGTATCTTCAGTGTGGTTTATTGATTTATAAATAGCCTTCCCCTAGCTTATCCATCTTCATAGAATATTTTAATTAGTTTGACGCATCATTTATCCATTTACCTCCTGCATTTATCAAGCTTTCCGAGACTTTAACGTTTTATTAACGCATTTTAATTATTACATCACCAAATCAACGCATCTTTTGACATCATCACATGATTCACTATCTTTCAACACTATCACATCAAATCCCCATGTTCGATCTTAGGTCATCATAAGACACTCGTTGTTAGGTTATGCTTGGCTTACTAACAAGAAAATTTGTGATAAGTGCATGACCCTTGAGATTTATTGAACACAACCGTTATCACATAGTCTTGTTAACTTCAAGATTAACGCATCTATTTATAGAACAACAATAACCCCTACGTCAAGCCATTTGATGATTTCTTTCTTCACTACTTCCTTCATAATAGGATTGAGCCTGCGTTGAGGCTCAATTGATCCTCTTTTTCCTTCATCCAATCTGATTTTGCGCATACAGTAAGATGGTCTGATCCCTCTGATGTCAGCCAATGTCCACCCTATTGCGTGTGTATGCTTCTTGAGTATCTGTAATAAA
The DNA here is from genome assembly GCF_027475165.1 of Benincasa hispida. Lineage (NCBI taxonomy): Eukaryota > Viridiplantae > Streptophyta > Magnoliopsida > Cucurbitales > Cucurbitaceae > Benincasa > Benincasa hispida. The sequence continues at coordinate 5,937,642 of NC_143485.1, read as the reverse complement.
AATTGTTACTTAGTAGGAGAAAGTTTAGCTGAAATTATATCAGGTGGAGTATTGTTGTTTCCAAAAAAACTTATTTAAAATGATCCGGAGGAGGTTTAAGATCAAGCATTGGTGGTTCTTCTAGAGATGAGAGCGTTGGTTTTCACTACCTCTCATCCAGACATACCAGCTCAAATTTCCTTGTGCTCTCACTCAACGCATAGACCTTATAGCCTTGGTCCACTTCTTGGTTCTCGTCCTCAAGTAAATGAGTTGATTCAATGTGACAAAATTCTGTGTCATCTAGGAACTTCAATGCGTTTAGCACATTGAATTTTACTTCCTAGTTATCCACACGCATAGTCAGTTCCTCTTTATGTACATCAATCAAGACTTTGCCAATAGCTAAAAATGGGCATCGAAGAATGTTAGAACATCTTTGTCAGCTTCATTGTGACAGTATCGAAAATGTTCTATTTTCCTCTTCTTAATTTTAAGTCGTTACTATGTTTAATGTGTTTATTTAATGATTTTATAGGTATCAAACATTTTAGAGGTAGAATTAGTCGTTACGAGATGTTTGAGGTTAATTTGGAGATATTAGGAGCTAGTTTGACCAAAAGGCTTCAAAAGGATGTGAAATGACGAAAATGCCATTGGATGGAATGTTGCAATGCCTAGCCTGTTGGGTTTTATATCCTAAAACCTCGCAGTTTGTAAAATGATAAACATTTTCTATTATAAATATATTTGTTATTGATCTCATAAATTGTATGAAAGTCTAAATCCAATAAAGTAAGACCCATGACTATTGTATGAGTACTTGAACTTTATGTGGAGACATAAAAGTGGATCAGGTTCGAGTAAATAGTTAAAATGATCTATGATACATGAATGAGGTTGGGTACCTTATTCTGGTAACACAATTGGATGCGGCCTACTTTGTATTTGTTACAAAGAGTTGTAAAGTACTGCATACGATGTGATCCTAATTCGTACATGTTATAACATGAGAAGTGGGGGCGTTCTATGCAATGAGTTTGCATAAGATCAGGACCAAGAAATAAGTCACTCTTACTTTATAACGTTGTTTACTATTTAAGACTGACTATTTCACCTAAATGACCTAGGTAACTCGATCTTAATCCTAAGCTAACTATGAATTCCTGTTTATTCGGAATTGCCCTTAAATTTGCATGGTTGAGGGATGGCTCAATAGCGTCAATTCAATAAGACTCCAATTTTAGGAATAAGACAAGATAGATAGCTGGGGACATAGGGTGCACGAAGAAGTTTGCACCTACCCGATTTAGGGATAGGAGAAAGGTTATTTTTTCAAGTGCTGAATCTAGGTCTTGAACAAGGGGCCCCACCTTCTCACTGGGCTGAGAGAGTTTGGTTTGGTGATTGGATCAAAAACTAGTTCTTCATTAGAGGATCAGTAGGGACTTGAGGAATAAGACGTAATCTTAGGGGAAAAATAGATATTTGACCCAGCCGTTATTACGGACAACCTGTGAAGGGTCGACTTGTTGATTATGGTAAAATCATGTGGACATAATATATCTACAGTGAGGGGAGTATAACTATGGGTTTTAGTGGAATGACCCATTAGTTAACGAATGTGGATTAATTTGGTCTAATGAGTTTAGCCAACTAATCTCGCATCGTTGGAGCCCATGATCTGTAGGTCTGCATGGTCCCCCTACTAGCTCGTAACGGGCTAGCTCTAGAATAACGTGATAAGTTAATTTGAAACGTTCAAATTAGAATTAAGGGAATTAGTGATTATATGAGATATAATTATATTTTTAATTTTAGAATTAAACGGAATAGGAGAATTTATATTTAAATATGAATTGAATATATAAAGATGGATATGTGTTAAAATTAATTTAATATTTGATATTAACTTAATTAAGTTTTATTTAATACTTAATTTATGAAATTAATTAATTTTTCATTTTTAAAATAAAATAGATTTTTTAATCAAAATTTGATTTTTAGATAAAATTGAAAAAGGAAAAGAAAACAAAAACACAAAATGGAAAAAATGGGTTTTTCCATTATCCATCTTTGAACTAGCTCACACATATAACAATATATTTGCCTTGTCTTCTCCAAGCATGAGCTGAAACTCATGCATCTCTTCTCTTTGCATGTTTATTTGCAATATAATGAAGAGATTGGAGTGAAAATCGGGCATGCAATCTACAAAATTTTGAGAGAAAATTAAGTTTGAAGAAAGCTTCTTCAACGAAGGTTGCTGTAGTAAGCTTTTTTCCTTCATCCCTTGATTCAAGCTTGTTTTGAATCCCACAACTCAATCTAGAGCACCAAGAGAATAGTGGTCTACAACAAGATATGGAGAAGATTGCAGCTGGAGAAGGGGCTTTGAAGAAGTTCTATAAGAGGTATTTCTTGAAACCCATTTTTCTACAGAAGCATGCTTTATATTAGGCCAAAATTAGTGAATTTGAGTGCTTAGATGATTCTTGTGCTTCCGTTGCTGTTGATACAATCCTACAATTGGTATCAGAGCATCAAATAGGCATTCAATTCGGTTTGATTTTCGTTTTGTGGGTGTTTTATATGAGAAATATGAAACTGGTGAATTGATATGGTTTTCTGAGTTTTGGCTGTTTAATTCTCTTTAATTTCTCATTTAAATTTGTAATTGGCTCTTGCTTGATGAGCTTTAATTTTTTCCCAAGAGTCTGTAATTTATTTAGAGTCATTAGAGTTGAAATTAAGCTATAAATCGAAGAAACAAACGAAAAGGCCGAGTTGCAGTTCCAGAAAATCAGCCTTTGTTCTTATCGTCATTGTGGTTCCAGTTGCTAAAAGATCGTCTAGCTTCAGACACTACATGATGTGAAGAAAAGCTAGACAATTGTATAGCAATGGGCGCTGGTCGTTGTGATGTTGAATGCGAGACGATCGTGCACCTGCGGGAGTTAAACGATGCGTTCAATTTGGTATACGATAGCATTAAGCAATCGTTTAGCTTTGGCGTAGGAACTAAACGATACGTTGAATTTACTATACGATGGTACTATGTGATCGTTTAGCAACGATACGCTCTAAGCGATGCGATGAAGTGTTACGTGATAGCGTTGGACGATCGTTTAGATGCGGAGCTAAGCGATCGTGTAGACGAAGTGCTAAGGGATGCGTTGAAGTTTCTACGCAATGGAACTAAACAAATCGCTTACCTACGATGCTGAACAACGCGATGATGTTCTATACGATGGAACTAAGCGATCGTTTAGCTACACAACGGATACTGAACGATGACATGTAGCGCTAGACGATGGTATTAAGCGATCGTTTGGTTCTATATGATAGAACTAAGCGATAGTTATGAAGAGCTATACGATAGCCCTTACGATCGCTTACTACAATCATTTATCTTTGATCAGGAGCTAAACGATGCGTTGAATTGCTATGCGATAGCACTACACAATCGTCTACCTATATGTGGCAGCTATGCGATGCGTTGAATGCTATACGATGGCATTAAACGAACGTTTACCTTTTCACATGCTAAACGATTAAACATTTACTAAATGATTTGGCAAAATGCTAGACGATGATCGTCATTGCTAAACGATGAGACTTAGCGAGATGTTGAACATGTGCAAGGGCTGTCGGTTCGATCGGTTCTCTTGTGGTCTGGTCCAGTTCAGCTTCGAATGGTTCTTGGCTAGTCTGGTTCAAACTTGTCTGGTTCAGTTCAAGCTACTTGAGTTCGTTTTGGAGTGGTTCGAGCGGTTCGGGAGCGGTTTAGAAGCTGTTTTGTAATAGTTAGCCTTCTGTTTGCTGTTTTTTTTTTTTTTGCCAAAACTAAAACCATATCAGTCAGTGTTTAATTATTTATGCATTTGATGTATGTTATAATTAAATAAATCTTGTATGTACATATAGTATGCTATTTAGATTTAAAATCCCACCATAGGAAGAATGTAACATGCATTGAAATTATGTTATAATTGTTATAATATATAGTATGCATGTTAGAATTTCTTGTATTTAATATAAATGTTATATTAAATTTGAATGCCTCATGTATGTTATGGATGAATAGCATATCTAAAGTTTTATAAGTTGTTATAAAATTAGGTTAGACATTTAAAATCCATAAACAACAGTTGCATGCTCACGTAGGTTGACCACCTGTTTTAATTATTAAAACTTATAAAATCAAGGTTACAAACTCAATCGGTATATAATCCTATCTAAGACTGGGGGTATTTAAGTTGATGGGTTACGAAACACGTCCTACCTGGAGATTATAGTCGAATTATTGAGGGTTGATAACCGGTTTTATGAGCATACGTGAGTGATGTAAGGTAATAAAATGGTTTATCACCTAGACATCGTAGGTTAAAATCCAATTATAAGAGTTAAACTTGGATAAACCACATATACTTAGGGTTGTTTTATCAGGCGAAAAGAACCTAAGTATAAATCTACCCAAAATAGAACACTTCAGTGGAAGTTTAATAACTTCTATATGATAGAGTTATTAGAAAACTTCAGTGGGAGATTAATAACATATACGATACGTTATTTTTAGCTCTCACGTCTCTAAGAGTTCACAGTCCAGATTTAAGCGGTACTTCGTGTCACCCTAGAAGTGACCTCCATTCGGAGAGTATTTTTTAGCTTAAATCTAGATTTCGGTGAATAAGAGGAAGTTGTTCAAATATAAGTCTATTATACGATAAATAGATTTCAACTACTACGTCTCCATATAGTTTACATCGTGAGATTCATATGACACTTCGTGTCACCCTGGAGTGACCTCCCTACGGAAAGTATTTTGTATGAGTCAATATCAAGGTAAACGGAGGAAGTAGTTCATAGTAAATGGGTGAAGGATATGTGTCAATATATCCTGCGGTCTCCTCCATTAGTCTGAACCATGAGATTCCTATGTTGCGCCTGCTGGTTAGCTTTAAGCGGCCCTTTGCTAGTCGTTTAGCGATGGCTATCCCTACGGAGGGTTGTAACATAGGATTCGGAACAACACAGGCTTCAGTAAAATGAATAGGGTCTTATAGTTTCGTCTTGGATTTGTCTTCTATTTCGGAGGCAAATTCATACCGTTCTATAGGATCTGAAAATGGCAGGTCACACTTACAAGAATTACTCAGTTGTTAGTAAAGATCTTGACCGAAAACAATAACTAAACGACTATAGGAATAAGAGTTATTCGGGAGACAATAGGAATAAGAGTTATTCGGGAGACAATAGGAATAAGAGTTATTCGGGGGATAGTGTTTGGTCAAAATTGTTTGTTTTAGTGAAGGAGTATCTGATTGCCCCTCGGTAGCATATATTCTGACTCACTAAAATATCATTGCAAATAAATAATAGTTATGGGTACATTATTGTTTTTGCTAAATTTTGTTTTTGGGTTTAGTTACAATTTGCTAATTAGAATTTGTTTGAATTTTATCAGCATGTCGAATTCTGTAATACTCGCTTTTGATGTACATAACAGTAAAATCAAATCAACAAACAAATTACTAGCGGTTGATTATTCCAAAAGAGTTTTAACAGAGGATTGTCTTCTATCTCCCAACTCATCTAAAATTATGAATTATGTAAATGAGGATGCTGAATTCGAACAACAAGATAAATATGATTTACTTGTTATCAAAGCATGTTTAGTGGAAAAGATAAAATCTGGACAATTGATTCAGGTGCCGCTAATCATGTATGTACTATCTCATAGGAAACAAGCTCCTGGAGACAGTTGATAGAAGGTGAAACAATCTTTAAGGTAGGGACCGGGGAGATTGTTTCGGCCAAAGCAATAGGAGATATGAAGTTATTTATAGGAGATAAGTACATTTATTTGAAAAATAAATATTATATTCCTTCTATGAAAAGGAATCTAATATCTTTCTCCTGTTTGCTAGAACAAAATTATAAAGTTTATTTAAAAAATGGTGAAGTGTTCATCAAAATGGGAAACAAATAGATTTGCTTTGCAAAATTAGAAAATAACTTGTACATGTTAAAACCAACTGAGTTCAAAGCTGTTTTAAACATAGAGATGTTAAAACTGCTGGGACTCATAAGAAGAGGAAGATTTCTCCAATTGCCTATATTTGGCACTTGAAACTAGGTCACATAAATCTCAACAGGATTGAGAGATTGGTTAAGAACAGTCATCTAAATAAGTTGGAAGACAGTTCATTACCACCATGTGAGTCCTGTCTTGAAGGTAAAATGATGAAAAGATCTTTTTCTGGAAAATGTCTTAGAGCCAAAGAACTTCTAGAGCTGATTCACTCAGACCTTTGTGGGTCTCTAAATGTTAGAGCAAGAGGAGGGTATGAATATTTCATTACTTTTATAGATGATTATTCAAGATATCAGCATGTTTACCTAATACACCAAAAGTCTGAAACTTTTGAAAAGTTCAAAGAGTATAAGGCTGAGGTTGAAAACCGATTAGGTAAAAAGATTAAAACACTTTGATCGGATCGAGGTGGTGAGTATATGGACATAGAATTCTAGAACTATTTGATAGAACCTGGAATTCAGTCTCAACTCACAGCCCCTGGCACACCTAGCAGAACGGTGTGGCAGAGAGGAGAAACAGAACCTTATTAGACATGGTTCGTTCCATGATGAGTTATACTCAGTTACCAAATTCTTTTTGGGGACACACAGTTTAGACTGCAGTGTACATTTTGAACATAGTTCCCTCGAAAACCATTTTCGAAATGCCTTATGAGCTCTGGATGGGACATAAAGGAAATTTACGTCACTTTAGGATTTTGGGTTGTCCAGCACATGTGTTGGTGCAAAATCTTAAAAAGCTGGAACACTGTTCAAAAGTATGCCTATTTGTAGGCTACCCAAAGGAAACAAGAAGTGGTCTCTTTTATGATCCTCAGGAAGATAAAGTATTTGTATCAACAAATGCAATCTTCCTAGAGGAAGATTATATAAAGAACCATCAACCTTGCAGTAAGCTAGTATAGAAGAAATGTCCAGAGAAACGATAAATGTATCAACAAGAGTTGTTGATCGAGCAGGTCCTTCAACAAGAGTTGTTGATAGAGCAGGTCCGTCAACAAGAGTTGTTGATGAAATTGATACTTCACATCCTTTTGAAGAGTTGAGAATGCCTCGTCGTAGTGGGAGGGTTGTGCAACAGGCTGACAGGTACATGGGATTTAACTGAAACTCAAATCATCATACTAGATGATGGTTTAGAGGATCCATTGTCTTTTAATCAAGCAATGAATGACGTGGACAAAGACCAATGGATTAAAGCCATGAACCTTGAAATGGAATCTATGTATTTCAATTATGTCTGGGATCTTGTAGATCATCTGGAAGGGGTAAAACCCATTGATTAAAAATGGAACTACAAGAGAAAACGAGGCCAAGTTGGTAAGGTACAGACTTACAAAGCTAGACTTGTGGCAAAAGGGTCCCAAAGAAGGGGGTTAGATTTTGAAGAAACCTTTTCTCCAGATGTCATGATAAATTCTATTAGAATACTCTTGTCCATAGCCACATTTTATGATTATGAAATATGGCAAATGGATGTCAAGACGGCTTTTCTAAATGGCTATTTTGAAGAGAGTATCTATATGTCTCAACCAGAAGGGTTTATACAGTAGGGTCAAGAGCAAAAAGTTTGCAAGCTTAATCGATCCATTTATGGATTAAAACAAGCTTCTAGATCCTAGAATATGAGATTTGACGCTACGATCAAATCTTATGGCTTTGAACAAAATATTTACAAACCATGTGTCTACAAGAAAATCATTAACAAAACTGTCGCCTTTCTAGTGTTGTATGTTGATGATATTCTATTCATTGGGAATGAGGTAGAATATCTAGCTGACGTTAAGAGATGGCTGGCTTCACAATTCTAAATGAAAGATTTGGGAGAAGCACAGTATGTTCTTGAAATCCAAATAGTTCGTAATCGCAAGAACAGAACATTGACATTATCTCAAACATCTTATATAGACAAGATGTTGTCTAGGTATAACATGCAAAATTCTAAGAAAGGATCTTTACCTTTCAGGCATGGAATTCACTTGTCTAAGGAGCAGAGTCCTAAGACACCTCAAGAGGTTGAGGAGATGAATCGAATTCCATATGCATCTGCAGTTGGGAGTTTGATGTATGTAATGCTGTGTACTCGCCCCGATATATGCTATGCCATAGGAATTGTCAGCAGATTTCAATCCAATCTTGGTCATGACCATTGAACTACTGTTTCAAGTATCTTTGGAGAATGAGAGACTATATGCTCGTGTATGGTCCTAAGGATATGATCCTTACTGGATACACTAATTATGACTTTCAGATCGATATTGATTCGAGGAAATCAACTTCGGGGTCAGTATTCACTCTTAACAGAGGAGCAGTTATGTGGAGAAGCATCAAACAAAGTTGTATTGCGGACTTCACACTGGAAGCTGAGTATGTTGCTGTAAGCGAATCAGCAAAAAAAACATAGTTGATCCATTTATAAAGGCCGTCTCGGCTAAAGTGTTCAAGGGTCACCTAGTAGGACTAGGTCTACGAGTTTTGTATCACTGAGGCAAGTGGGAGAATTGATGGGTATTGTAATGCCCAAGTTTATTGTATTTGTACATTTTATTCTCTCCATGTAAACTCAACATTGTATATATTTGTATATATTGATCCACTGAAGTTTTAGTCCAAGTGGGAGTATTGTTGGGTTTTATGTCCTAAAAACTCGTAGTTTGTAAAATGATAAACATTTTCTATTATCAATATTTTTGTTATTGATCTCATAAATTGTATGAAAGTCTAAATTCAATAAACTAAGACCCATGACTATTGTATGAGCATTTGAACTTTATGTGGAGACATAAAAGTGGATCAGGTTCGACTAAATAGTCAAAATGATATATAGTACATGAATGAGGTTGTGTACCTTATTCTGGTAACACCATTGGATGTGACCTACTCTGTAGTTGTTACAAAGAGTTGTAAAGTGATCCTAATTCGTACATGTTATGACATGAGGAGTGAGGGTGTCCTATGCAATGAGTTTGCTTAAGATCAGGATCAAGAAATAAGTGACTCTTACTTTATAACGCTGTTTACTGTTTAAGACTGACTATTTCACCTAGATGACCTAGGTAACTCGATCTTAATCCTGAGCTAACTATGAACTCTTGTTTATCCAGGATTGCCCTTAGATTTGCATAGTTGAGGGTTGGCTCAGCAGCGCCGACTCAATAAGACTCTCATGTCAGGGGTTAGACCGGATAGACAGCTGAAGACATAGGGTGCAAGAAGGAGTTCACCCCTACCCGATTTAGGGATAGGAGAAAGGTTGTTCTTTCAAGTACTGAATCCAGGTTTTGAACAAGGGGCCTCATCTTCTCACTGGGTTGAAAGAGTTTGGTTTGGTGATTGGATAAAAAACCAGTTCTTCATTAGAGGATCAGTAGGAACTTGAGGAATAAGACATAATCTCAGGGGTAAAACATATTTTTGACCCAACCGTTATTACGAACAACCTATGAAGGGTTGACTTGCTGATTATGGTTAAATCATATGGACATAATATATCTGCAGTGAGGGGAGTGCAACTATAGGCTTTAGTGGAATGACCCATTAGTTAACGAATGGGGATTAATTTGATCTAATGAGTTTAGCCAATTAATCTCGGATTGTTGGAGCTCATGATCTGTAGGTCCGCTAGAATAACGTGATAAGTTAATTTGAAACATTCAAATTAGAATTAAGAGAATTAGTAATTATATGAGATATAATTATATTTTTAATTTTAGAATTAAACAGAATAGGAGAATTTATATTTAAATATGAATTAAATATATAAAGATGGATATGTGTTAAAATTAATTTAATATTTGATATTAACTTAATTAAGTTGTTATTTAATACTTAATTTATGAAATTAATTAATTTTTCATTTTTAAAATCAAATAGACTTTTTAATCAAAATCTGATTTTTAGATAAAATTGAAAAAGGAAAAGAAAACAAAAACACAAAATGGAAAAATGGGTTTTTCCATTATCCATCTTTGAACTAGCTCACACATATAGCAATATATTTGCCTTGTCTTCTCTAAGCATGAACTGCAACTCATGCAGCTCTTCTCTTTGCATGTTGATCTGCAATATAATGAAGAGATTGAAGTAAAAATTGGGCACGCAATCTATAGAATTTTGAGAGAAAATTCGGTTTGAAGGAAGGTTTTTCAACAAAGGTTGCTGTAGTGAGCTTTTCTCCTTCATCCCTTGATTCAAGCTTGTTTTGAATCCCACAACTCAATCTAGAGCACCAAAAGAATAGTGAGGAAGATCTTGAGGTGGTCTACAACAAGATATGGAGAAGATTGCAGCTGGAGAAGGGGCTTTGAAGAAGTTCTACAAGAGGTATGTCTTGAAACCTATTTTTCTGTAGAAGCATGCTTTATATTATGCCAAAATTAGTGAATTTGAGTGCTTAGATTATCCTTGTGCTTCTGTTGTTGTTGATACAACCCTACATAGCCAAGCGTTGGACAACGCTACAAGGCAGTAGCCTAATATGATTCTTAGCGTTGCGGTGCTTCGAATTTTGATGAAGTCGTGTGCGAGGCCTCGGAGCGTTGCAACGTCACGACACTACTACTACTGTATAAAACGTTTTCTCTTCAGTTTAGGGCAAAAGAACAACCACCCAATCGACTCTTATGCCGATTTTCTTCTCTTCTCACCTCTCCACTTATATTTTTCTCCATCTTTCTCCCTACTTCAAGTAATTAATGAAGTCATTTCCGGGTTTTTCTCTTCTTCATCTCCATTGGAAGGTAAGACCTAACTCTCTAGTTTAGGAATTTTGAACATTGTAATTTTTGGGTGCCTTGTTTGAATATAATTTTTATATTCTTGTCTATGGGCTTCAATTTGAATTTTGTGTTTATGAATTGCATAATTTTATTATTGATTGACAACCAATAATTTGTTGTGAAATTTGAATGCTTAGACATAGCTTATAATATGTGAGTATAGGTTAATCTCAAAGGAAGTAATAAGTTAGTTAGGCTTGCAATTCATTGTCTAAAATAAGTAGTATTGCTCCCATCAACCTAGAGAGAAACCACATTGAATGTTTGATTAGACGGTGGAAGTCGAACACTCATCCTAGCGTTATCCCTAGAAATTAATGTGATTAGTTAGGTAATTAGGACCATTGATTGGGATTCCAATCAATTGGGCTAGACATAATCAAGAACCTAAAATTGCATTTAAATAACTCGATGAACAAGATTGCATTGGTCCATTCAATTTTCCTAAGCTATGATGTCGTAGTTAATTGCATTTCTATCTTTTAGTTTCATTTATCTATTACCTATTCCAATCCATACCAACCCACCCCTTTTCCCCCTCCCGCCCTCATTTTCCCACTTTAACTAAAAATGTGCTTCAAGGAACTAATCTTCCATGCTTTTTTGAGGTTTAACCTCGGACTTGTCACTTGTACTACTAGTTAGTATAAGTAGTTCTTTCAGTAATTTATAAATTTTATTTGTCTAGTTGAGGTTTTCTCGCAATGAAAAATCTTTCAGGTTAGCACATAATCCAAAATAATAAAGTCTACCGGAAAGATAAACTTGTCAACTTTTACTAGTACATCTTCAATCTTCCATTCAGGGCATGTGATGGATCTGTCAGCAAGTTGTAGCGTTACCATGGTAGGTGTTGCTTCACCAATCTCGAGCTTTTTGAAAATTGAGAAGGTCATCAAGTTTATAATAGCTACAAAGTCACATAACATATAATGCACATCTATTCCTCCAATCAAACATGGGACAGTAAAACTGCCTTTGCCTCTTTGCTTCTCAGGAATTTTTCTATTGATCAGTGGGTTACACTCCCAATCAATACCATAGATTCAAATTCGCTGATCTTAATTTATAACTACTTAAGAATATCGAGAAAGCCTTTAAACTGGTTTTCATCATTCTTCTCATGTAGGCTTGAGGGAATGGTAAATTCAAAAGCACATCAGGTACCCCTACGTTGGATGTGCCTGGTTGAGAATGACTATTAAAGTCGAGTGTTCTTTCTAGTTGAGCTCTTTTAGATGTTGTAGTTACTTGAGGTGTGTCTACAGGAATTGAAGGATGATTATTTTTTCTTGTGTCTTTTCCCTTCCCTTCCACTAATGGTATACCACTGTGCCATGTCACTGCTTGACATTGCTCCTTTCCATTATTCTCTCCGGGTGCTTTAGTGTTGTCAGCCAATGATTCATCTGGGCGACTCTTCAGCTCACTAGCAATTTGTCCAACCTACATCTTCAGATCTCTGATCGCTGATGCTTGACTTTTTAACAATGCATCATTTTGCATCATGTATTCTTTCAACAAGTTCTCAAGTGGAGAAGACAAACTCGACACATTGCCTTCTCTTTTGAAAGATTGATGTTGTGGCTGTTGTTGCATAAGCTAGAATCCAGGCAGCGGTCCTTCTCTGTGTTTCTGATGCGTTCTAGACTAGTTTTGGTTTTGTTGGTGATCACCCTAAGAAAAGTTTGAATAGTTTTCCCATCCATTGTTGTATGTATTAAAGAATGGGTTATTCTTCACAAAACATACTGATTGCAGATTTTGGAGGCAATCATTATACGTCTGCGGCTCTCCACAACCCATACAGCTTATCATGGGTTATCCAAATGTGTTGATCTGTTGCACGTTCTATATCTGGATTGTATTATTCGTTGTTAAGTTCTTCAACAAGGTTGTCATTGTAGCCACTTATGCTGAAAGATTAGCTACTCCGTTAGTATCGATCATACTCTATTGTCGCCTTCTCTCGTCTAATTTGGAATCATAAGCATCATCAACCCACTCCATATTGTGTTTGGAAATCCTATCCAAAATCTCCTTGGCTTCATTATAAGATTTGTCCATAAGGTCACCTACGGTTGCATCTGCTGCCATCTAAAATGGTCTATTCAATCCTCCATAGAAGGTCTCTATCTAGATAGGTAGAGGCAATCCGTGATTAGGACAGTTTTTTACCAACCTTTTGAATCTTTCCCATGCATCACTAAGTGTCTTAGATTTTTCTTACTCAAAATTCAAAATCTCCCGACCCCTCCTTGCATTGATTGTGGGAGGGAAGTATTTTTGCATGAACTTCTCTACTAGCTTGTCCCACGTCATTATTTTTCCTGGCTCTAAGGATCTCGATCATTGTTTGGCATCATCTTAGAGTGAATATGGAAACAGGGATAATCTAACTGCTTCTGGCATGATTCTAGGAATCATGAATGAATTAAAAGTCTCCAGGAAGCGTTTCATGTGAACGTGAGGGTCTTCGCCGCGGGCACCGCCAAATTGTCCTGCGGTCTTTAACATTTGTAGCATGATAGATTTCATTTCAAACTTGGTCCCTTCAGCCATTCGATAAATGATCCCAGGCAAAAAATCATACAAAACTAGGGATGCATATTCACGCATCGGAAATGTGTTGTTGTTCACCATGAGGATTGGATTTACTACTGAATTGGCTAGCTGTTGAGCCAAATTTTGGTTATCTTAGTTGTTTGCCATTTGTTATTGCCTTAACCTTCGACGTCTATTTTATCTGTTTCTGTCTGAAAGTCCTTTAATCTCGCAGTTGTATCTGATTCCGGAGTTCTAGCTTTTCTCATAAAACGTTTACAAGTTCAAGCTTAACTTGTAATACACATTCGATTGAAAATTCTTCAAAAAGATACAATATCGTAAATTTCAGTTAGCTACATTTCTAGATTCCCTGAAAACGGTGCCAAAAACTTGGTTTCAATCGTGTTTGGGCATTTGAAGATATATAATGATGAGAATGAATGATTATGAAGAAGATGCTTAATCACTAACGAAGGTTTGGTCTTTGGATCTATTGCAGAGGTTTCCTAATTGGTTGATATGTGTTTCTTATGTACTCTAAACTATTGGCACACATGCAAGAGGGAAATAGAAGTCCAGAAAAAGGGAAAAAAAAAATCATGGATGATTGGATCAAGCATAGATGATATGCATTGATTTCCTAGTAGGATCAACAAGCCTATGTAAGCACAATGATAGTGAAATGGAAATGGTACATATGCCTTCTAAAATCTAAGCGTACTTGTGATGCGTTGGAAGTCTGTTCTTTAATTCATGCTCAACATCTCTCGATGCATTCAACAACTAACTACTCTTTTGAGTAACTAATTTCTTTTTACTTCAATCAATTGATCGGGTGGATTCAAGCAACAAATTTTATGCACTTACCAAGCTAGAAGTGTAACATACACAAAAAACTTAGAAAAATTAACGAGATGTGAAGAATGGTTGAGATTGAGATTGAATTAAAAAAATAAGTCTTGATACATATATTATTAGTTTAATCAAGTGGGATACTGAATGACAATGCAAAGTAAAAGAAAAAAGTCAAGCCGCAGGGTTCAATCTCTTGTCCCCTTTGGCTTGTTTTTATGCTTATTATTGCCAACTTGATCGAAAGTTCGAAGGAGTTGTCTCTCTCGAGCTTCTCTCTAGTAGCACCTCGTTACCAACGGTGGAGAATCGTTATCGTCCCTTCTATTTCTTGCTTGCAATTCGTGGAGGTAAAAAACAAAAAATGGCCAACTCTATCCCTCTTTGCATGTAGAATATAAAGATATATGCAATTAGAACAGTCACTTGGTGATGTAATTGCATTAAATTCCATACCTTGATACAGCTACCTGCCATTCTGCCTTGATTAGACACTGCGAGTAAGATACCATGCTTGCAAGTTGTGTTTTGACGTGGATTGCATAAGCAAAAATGTATCTTTCATGTGTCAGGTAAGCTGGATGCATGCCCCTTGCATTGGCGTTGTCTGCAACACTTAGTAAATTTTTCTGTCCAATATTAAAGTGCGTTAGTGATGTAGTTTTTCACTCAAGAAGGTACTTTTGCATGAGTTTCACATATATACAATTTCATGCGTTTTCCTTTATCATGAATGTATTTACATCACTTATAATCCTAATTATTCAACCTTTTAGAGAACAGTAACTTGTACTTCTATAAGTTATCAATAGGTAAATACTATTTGGTTGATTTTGGTTTACACTAACCGTCAAGGATTTTTGGCACCATTTAGAGGGTAACGGTATCATTTAAGTGTGTGGGCAGACTGTAATTAGCTAGTGATTGTTGAAGAGTTCTTTAACATGAAGCAATCATCGGCTAGGAATTGTATTGAGCGCGCATTCGGATCATTGAAGATGTGTTGGACTATTTTGCATAGTCCCTGTTTTTACGATATAATAACACAACGAAGGATAATCTCAACTTGTTACATGTTACACAATTTCATTTGAAATTAAATGACGGTTGACCCAATGGAAGATTTAGTGTAAAATTCTGACTAGGTGGATGACAATGACAATTATAACTACATTGGATTGATTGAAATGTCGGATGAATGGAACGATTGGAGGCAATCTCTGGAATTTGACATGTTCAATATTTGGTGGATGGGTTTATAGAATTGATAGTGTTGTCTTCAAGTAATATCTGTTATATCATGTTATAGTGTTGTTTCTCAAGTAATAGTTGTTATGTCATGTTTTAAGAATTTGTGTACTTGACTTTGAACCTCATGAATTTCCAATCCAATTGATGTTAAATGACTGATGTCTCCTTTTCTTTGTTCCTTTTCTCCTTCTTTATGTTTTTTTTTAAAGAAATTATTGCTGGTTATTAATTTTTGAACATCTCTAGAACTGCTTCTCCTTCATTTTGATTTTTTTCCCAACTTGTCAACATAGGATATGCATGTTATTGATTGGTTGTTTACATATTCCACTGGCAGGATGGATAGTGAGATCTCGAGCTACCGACCAGGGGTAGAGGGCTAAACAAGCCCTTCTGGACATCCATCGAAGATGCGGTGATAGTGGCATCACTACAAGAAATTAGTTTGAACACTCATTGGAGGTCTGAGAACGGATTCAGGAATTGGTACTTAAATCAAATTGAACGAATGATGACGAAAAGGATACCAGGATGTGAACTGAAGGCTTCACCTCATATTGACTTGTAGAAGCGTACAATGAAGACAAAATTTAATGCAATTTTAGAGGTATTAAACAAGAGTGACATCGTTGGAATGAAGATACGATGATTGTGCAGTGTGAGCGGGTGGCCTACAATGAGTCAGTGAAGGTATGTAATATTCCATGTATAACTTATGTTATTATATTCCGATATTTTGAGTTGCTATTCGTACATATTTACAGACACATAGGGATGCTTCTGGACTTTACGAGAGACCATTAAGCATTAATGTGCACTAGCTGTCATATATGAGAAGGATAGAGCTAGGAGGTGCATGCAGGAAATGCCTAAGAGGATGAGGATGAGTTAAAGACACGATAATGCTATATGAATGATCGAAAAATGGGCATCGTAAACCTCTCTTCGACAATCAAATAAAATTTATAAACTATCGAATCCTACTCCTATTACGGCATAGCAACAGTGGTAACTCTGGATCGAACCATAAAGAAGCACTAGTATGAGTTTTTTTGTTAATTATTTAGAGCGGGAGGGGGGGTGTTGGTGTAGATTGTGTGACAAGTGTGCAATAAAAATAAAGGCAATGGGTAAATATAACTGAGGATTGGGTTTATTTAGTTTCCAGAGCAAGAGAGATTTTATGCAATTTCAATCATCGATTTTCGTTAATTAAATCTGCATTCGCTATGCATGCACAACGACCTACTTAGCTTAACTTCACTTAATGATGCTATAGGCAGCCGAATCATTTGATTAAACTGAGCAAGAATCCTAATTATTAATTAAAGCGGTTATAGCAATGCCCTAATTAAACTACGTACTCTTAAATCTACTGGGTTCGATATCGGTCATATAGAAATAAAAACATGTGTATTAAGCCTTAGGGTTCCATTGTGTTGATTAACCAATTGGATAACCTAATCAATTAATCAATTTTATCTTTGAATCCAGTAATACATGCATTCTAGATAGCCTTTAAATACATGATTAACTAACTATTACTTAGGTGATTGAGATAAACACGCGTGCGAACGTGACGAAGCGACGAATCGATTAGCAAGGGCAACACATGCTTATGAGCAATAGCCGACACACAAACATGCATTTAGAAATTAAAATGGTTTCAAAGAAAAAAAATCATATGCATTCCGTTCAACCATAAAAAATCTCAAGAAATTTACAAAGGATTCTTGCTCCCAAAAACTAAATATAAATTACCTCCCATGGACAAACCAAAGAGGAGATATCCAACCCATAAGCTACAACCCAAAATAAAAGTAAAATCTAACCTAAAGATGATAGAAATATGAAGAGAGAGGAGAAAATTTTAAGAACTCTCGACCTCTATGGGTTCCACCATGAAAAGCCTAAAAAATTCAAAGAACATATTTATAAAACAGCATAAAGCGTCACTACGTTGACGGTAGCATGGCTACGCTCTTTTTGCAGCGTAGGCCTCAAGCGTAGTGACGCTGAGCTTTACTCTTCCCGTTTTGACCGTTCACGTGCACCTTAGCATTTTCGTTAATTTTCAGAATATAGTTACACTCTAGGGTAGCGTTGCAACGCTCCATGAAATGTAGTTACTACCTTCAAGTGTAACGCATAGCGAGGCTATGTTCCACGCTGCAATGGCTTTAGGGAATTTTCGTCATTTTGCATCCTTGAAGCTCCAGATATCTGATTTCGTTTTTTATAGTTCCAAACCAAGCCTAAATGGCTCTTAACACTCCGAAATGCATGATTTACTCGAATTCTTACAATAATAGATATTTGAACACTTTAAACATAACAAAAGAAAGAGATTAAGGACATAGAAATAGCTCTTTTTAAAACCTATCACTATATCTAGACATGATTGAAACGACATTGATCTGAATATTGATTGTGATCCAGTGGCATCTTAACCAAGTGACAACATTTCTGCCTCACAATGTCGTGTAGAATGTTAGAGTAAATCATCTCTAACATCCGTAACAATAAATGATAGCCAACCTCCGATATCTCTGACATCAACAAAAGAGAGATTCCATTAATCGTAATATATCGAAGATGGCAGTTTCAGTTGCCAGCGTCGCACCGAAGCTTGATGGACTAGTTGATGTGTTATGTACGGATCGAGAGATGGCAAAGATGCAAGATTGGTTAGCACATGAGCTGAAGACCATCCATGGTATCATAGTGCAACAATGTTTCAAGGTGGCCAATATATTTGGGAAAGAGACTCACATGTTGCGGATTTTCTTTGCATTGGATGGGATGGATAGGATAGCATATGTGACAGACACATTGGATAACTATTAAAGTTTCGGACATGTTGGATAACTGCTAAATATGTTTAGAAACACATGACAACCAAAACTAACCATGATGTATTTTGTGTGTCAACTTCATTCTCCTATCAAGTACTTTGTCCAAGTACAGTTGTCCTAGGGTATTTTTTGTGTATATGTTAAAGTACTTTGTCAAATTGGACTGGAGGTATTGCACATTGTAATTCCAATGGATGCATTTTGTGAATATATTTACAGTGGACATTTGCACATTGTATTTTGTTGGATCTCTATGGCAAGACTATTAATCCATAATATATTTATCATTTATTTTTCTCACTATAATACATTGTATTCGCCCATAGTTGGCATTAATATTGGAACCTAATTTTCTTTTATGTTCATTTCTGCCATGGACAACATGTATGTTCTAGTTACATGATATTCTAACAATTTTCAATACAAAATTCTACATTCCAATGTACCGACTCTCTCTATATCAATTGTGCTCACTCATCTAAACTTCCACGATGCATGTGGGAGACCTTTATTCACTTTCTGAACATTACAATATGTAATTAGAGATGGCAACGTGTGTGTTAGTGGGAGTAGCTTCGTCTTTCGGTTGGCTATACTGGTGTACGACGACATTGAATCATATACTAGAATTTCCCCCACAGTCCTGTCAATCACTAATAACATCCAATGATCCCTCATGTTCAACTACGCGTATAAAAAGTCGACATCACACGAAGCAGGTTTGTACATCTCGTGAATACCAAAAATATACTCTCGATATAATTGCTCCTTATCCCATATCGTTGTTGTTTCTCTAATCGGATGTCCTGTAATCTCGTGTTTAAGTGTTCCTGCAAATGAAAAAGAGCAAATGGTTCTCACAGTCCAAAATTGACAAAGAGGTTGTTATGCGTAACAGAAGGCGTATACTAACCAGTACTGGCGATGTGAGGGGCCACTTACGTGGTCGGACTGCATTTGGGTCCTTGTCATCAACAATCCACTTAAGCCCTTTCACTCTAACACGTGAAGGGATATCGTGCATAGGGCCATAAGTTCAATGAACATTGAACTTACTCGTGTCACTTAATACATCATCAACAGTTGTTGGGTCAATAGGGATAGAAAGATTGTCAACCTCGTAGCTGTCTATACGATGTACCGTCTTCCATTCTACGATCCTTGACCACTTGTGAGCATGACTTTTTCAGGATTGATGGATTGACACACGCAGTGACCCTTCTAGTTTGTTAGAGTTAGAAAACATACAAAGGAAGAAAAATATATCATTCTAGTTCATTAATTTTGGCTTTAAATTAAGTATGCTCATAAACTATCAAGAGGGTTTCATAACTTACCTTTAAAACACTTAATTCTTGAATCTCAACTGCAATTCCTCTACAATTCAGCTTGTGAACAACCTCAAGGCCTTCCCTGCTATCCTCTTGGTGCCTTGGATTGAGCTGTGGATTCAAAATAAGCTTGAATTAAGGGAATTTGGAGATGAGGTAACTGCATCACCATGGTTGAAGATCTTCTTCAACCTCAAGCTTTTTCAGTAAAAAAACCTATCAGTTGCATGCCCGATTCTCACTTCAATTTTCTTTATTTATTGCATGACTTTCATGAAAAAAGAATTGTTGCATGAATTGTAGCTCATACTTAGAAGATTGACTCAATTTGGAAATGGAAAATGAGTGAGTTTCTTGCCTAGAAAGTGGAAAAATCCCACTTTTAGGATTTTTCCATTTTCCATTTCATTTTCATTTTTTTTATTTCCAAATTAATTTTCTTTTCAAAAATGAAATTTTATTAATTTTACAAAATTAATTCAATAATTAATTTATCTAATAAAATTATTAATAATTAATTAATTAAACAATTTAATTAATTCTAATTAATTTAATATCAAATATTAAATTAATAATATTTTTTTTTCAATTCCACCATCATGAATCCCTATTCATGAATTTAATATTTAAATCATATTTAATCATTAATTGATTCTCCAATTCTGTTTAATTCCAAAAATTAAACGTGTAATTATATCATATATAATTACTAATTTCCTTAATTCGAATTTGAACGTTTCAAATCAGCTTACCACGCCACTCTAAGGCTAATCCATTTGTGAGCTAGTAGGGTGATCTTGTGGACCTATAAATCATGGGCTCCAGTAATCCGAGATTAATTGGCTAAAATCTTTACACCGAATTAACCCCCATTTGTTAACTACTAGGTCACTCCACTAAAACTGAGAGTTGCACTCCCCTCACTGTAGATATATTATGTCTACTCGATATAACCATGATTAGTAAGTTAATCATTCACAGGTTATTCGTAATTACGGTTGGGTCAAATTGTTGTTTTACTCCCGAGATTACCTCTTGTTCTTTAAATTCCACTGATTCTCTAATGAATAATTTGTTTGTGATCCGATCAACAAAACGAGTCCTTCTCAGGCCAATGAGAGAGTGTGACTCCTCATTCAAGACCTGGAGTAGCACTTAAGGGAACAACCTCTCTACCATCCCTAAAAGCGGGTAGGAGTGAATTCTATCTTGCACCTATGTCCCCAGCTATCTACCCGATTTTACCCCTGAAATGGAGATTTATTGAACTAGCACTGTTGAGCCAACCCTTATCTATGCAAATCTAAGGAAAATCCCGAATAAACAGGAGTTGATAGTTAGCTCAGGATTAAGGTCAAGTTACCTAGGTCATCGCTTTGAAATAGTCAGTCTTAGATAGTAAACAATGTTATAAAGTAAGAGTGACTTATTTTATTGTCTGATCTTGTACAAACTCATTGCACAGGACGCCCCCACTCCTCATGACATTACATGTACGAATTAGGATCATTTCGTCTGTAGCACTTTACAACTTCTTGTAACAACTACAGAGTGGGCTGCATCCAATAGTGTTATCAGAATAAGACATCCAATCTTATTCATATACTATAGACCATTTTGACTATTTACTCGAAAATAATCCTTATGTCTCCACATAAAGTTCAAGTACTCATGTAATAGTTATGGATCTTTTAGTTTATTGGATTTATTTTTCTAAAACAAAATAAGCAATTCATGTATTCAATAACAACTTTATTGAATTTTCAGAATAAGTTTAATGTTTACAAACTACGAGTTTTAGGACATAAAACTCAACAAACTCCAACTTTGACTAAAACTCTAGTGGTAACATATAAAACTGAGTTTTCCAGTTTTTCTCCCACTTGCCCTAGGTTATTAACCTCGTAGTCCTAGTCTTACTAGGAGATTCTGAAACACTTTAGCCGAGAAAATCATCATAAACATGTTAGCATACAATGGATTTCTTATTAAACTATATGAGGAATGCATCTTATTTTCACAACACTTGTTTCTCACTAATGGCTAGGAAGTCATACATTCCTCCCACTACATCAAAGTACTCTCAACTCTTTGAGTAAGATGCATCTGACCTGTCTAAACAACCTTTTGTTTATAGTGTCAGTTTTTAATCAATAACTCTTTATTGATATATTCAAGCTTTTACAGACATGGCAATCTCGAACAATATTCTAACACTTAAGGGTTCGATATTAAAACTTATATCAATCTTTTTAGATTTTTGAAACTATGTAAACATCTTTTACATATCATAAACAACTTTTATGAATTCTCCATATCTCATATAGAATTTTCAAGAATACCTTAAATTGAAATGATGTTAAAAAACAATTAAGGCAACTAGGTGTAGAAAGTTTTCACTGGAATTTATGTTCTATCAAATAGTCCTAGAAATCTCAAATTTAGATCTAATCGGAATATTTCAGTTTTATTTTACCTAACAAGTTTTGTACATTTTGAATTTTTCAAGTGTTCTAAACTTATCACTTAGGTTAAATAACAACTTGCCTTTATTGATTTCTAGTCGTTTTAAATATCTAAATATTTGCAAAAGCCTTTTAACTAGGTTGGTTCTAATAGAAGTTGCTTTGTAATAGAACAAACATAACTTTTGTTGATGAACATTTCATTTACAACAAAAAAAATTATACAATTTGTTCTTTATAACAAGACAAAATAACTTTTATTATAATAACAAAAGTAGATCATGGTCAACTGAAGTACAGCAAGCAATCTTCAGGAACTAGTTTCCCTGTTTTGCTTTCTCTGCTCTCTTCTCTACAAGGTATTGAGGGTAGTTTCGCTTCCAGCACCCTTCTTCGTTGCAGTGGGAATATTTTCTTTTATCTGCAATATTAGCCTTGCATTTCTTACCAACGGGTTTTTTCTTTCCTTTCCCCTTGTTCTTCTTAACTGCAATACTCTTAGTCTATGAAGAAGAAGCAATACCAGGCTTTTTAGAGGACATTCATCTCTTCTCAGCGTTAGTAACATTTACTTCCAGTTCCAGACCTTTTGCTCTCATCATAGTTTGGTAAGCCTGTAGCTCATTTAGAAGAGTAGTCAAGTTATATTCTATTTTATTCATAAACATGTTCGTACAAAACTGTAGAAAAATCTTCGGAACAGATTCTAGAATAAAACCAACTTGACTCTTCTCGTCAACGACAACCCCATTTACTTCTACCACATTTAAATAGACCATCATGTCCAGGACATGTTCGTTAACAGAGGCCCTTCTTTCATATGACAGTTGTAAATGTATTTGGTAGCATCATGCCTCAAGGAGAAAGACGGTTGTCCAAACATCCCACAGAGAGATTCCATAATCTCTTTGGCAATACCCATACTTTCGTGTTTCTTCGCCAAGATATCAGATATGCTGGCAAGAATATAGGCATGGGCTTTGTCATTAGCCTTGATCCATCTATCGTATGCATCCCGAACATTTCAGTTGCATTTGAGCCAGGAATGGGAGGACAATCCTCTGTTAATACGAACTGTAGATCATCTATCACCAGTATAGTATTAAGGTTTGACTTCCACATTGCATAATTATCCCTAGTAAGTTTATCAGATGCCAATAATTGTACTAATGAACTCATCATTCTTAAAAATATAAACAAATTTTATAAATGAATTTATTTTTAAATCCAATTAAGTTTTAGCAAAGTAATAATGTACAGAAGATTATTTTTGTAACGATACTATAGCAATACATTCTTGACTAAATACTTTCCCCAGAATAACTCATATTCTGGTAGTCATTTAGCTACTCGTTTTTATCAGAAATTACTAACACTTTAGTAATTCTGTAAGTGTAACACTTTGTTTTCAGACCTCAAAAGTCAGTCCCAACGATGCTCCTGAATTGGAAAGTCGAAGTTGAAAACGACTTTAGAAATACTATCTATTTCTGGAGTTTGAGTTTTTCTAAATCCTATGTTAAAACCCTCTGAGGGGATAGTCGCCGTTAAACGACTAGTGAGGCCGACTTAAAGACAACAAGTAGGCGCAACATAGGAATCTCACAGTTCGAACAAACAGAAGAGACCGTAGGATACGTTGATACATATCCTGCACACACTTACTATGAACTACTTCCCCATTCACTTTGATTTTGACTTCATGACAAACACTTTCCGAATGGAGGTCACTTCCAGGGTGACACGAAAGGTTGCACGAATCTTATGGTGGAAATTTTTCTAGGGACGTGAGAATTGAAATCAATATATCGTATATTTGATTTTTCATTGAACAACTTCCCCTCATTCACCTTGATATTGATTAACGCAAACACTTTTCAAATGGAGGTCACTCCAAGGGTGACACGAAGTGCCGCATGAACCTTAGAGTGTGAACAACTTGGGACGTGAAAATTAAAATCAAATATTCACATTTGATTTTATGGTGAACAACTTCCCTAATTCACCAAAATCCCGATTCATGTAAACACTTTTCGAATGGAAGTCACTCCCAGGGTAACACGAAGTGAAACATGAATTACGATCATGAACTCTTAGGGACGTGAGAGCTAAAAACAATCATATCATATATGTTTATTAGTCTCTCACTAAAGCGTTCTAACATATCATATACGTTATTTTATTCTCCGTGAAGTGTTCTAATAACATATCATATATGTTATTAAACTGCGACTAAAGTATTCTAACTTTAAACTGGGTATACATTTTTTTAGGCTTGTTCCGGCCAATTAAAAAACCTAGGTCTAGGTGTTTATCCAAGTATAACATTTATATCTGGATTTAATCTACGATGTCTAAGTGATAAAGCAGTTTTAAAACCGCTCACGTATTGCTCATAAAAATAGTTAACAACGCTCAATAATTCGGCTATAATCCCCAGGTAGGAGGTGTTCCATAGACCTTCAACTTAAATACCCCCAACCTTAGATAAGACTATATACCCGTTCAGTTTGTAACCCTAGTTTTACAAGATTAACGACCTATTGTAACTATTAAAACAAGTGGTTAACCTACATGAGCATGCAACTGTTCTTTATTATGGATTTTAAATGTCTAACCCAATTTTATAACAACTTGCAAAATTTTAGACATGCTAAACATCCACAACATACATCAAAGGCATTCAATATTTAATATAACACTTATATTAAATAAAAGAAACGCTAAATAGGCATACTATATATTATAACATTTTATAACATACTTTCAATGCATGTAACATGCTTTCTATGGTGGGATTTTAAATCTGCATGACATACTTTATGCACATACAAGATTTATTTAATTATAACATACATCACATGTATAAATAATTAAACACATACTGATATGGTTTTAATTTTGCTATTTTCAAGCAAACAAAGGCCTAATTATTACAAAATTCGGCAAGAATTGGCTCCAAAATGCTTCTGGACCGCTTGAACTGCCTTAAACCGGACCTGAACTACTTGAATCGGACCTGAACCGCCTGAACCACCTGAACTGGACCAGAATTTCTTGAACCGGACCAGCCAAAAAGGACTTGAGGCTGAACCAGACAAAAGCTGAGGCAAACCGATCGAACCGACCACTCTCGTTGGCTCTCGCTACTCGAACCGATTCAGATCTCGTTGCTTGCTACGCGATCGATTCAACATGAGCAGCGTTGCAATGCTCAAGGGTAGTGTTGCAACGCTACTTGGACAAAAGCTTAGATTCATAATTCTTGGGCACACATATAAGCTTATCAATCAAGAGCCAATTACAAATTTAACAAAGGAATCAAAGAGAATTTTAATGCCAAATCTCAGAAAATCATATCGTGCACCATTTTCATATATCTCATGAAAAAACACCCACCAAGCAAAAATTATATCAAATTGAATACTTAAACGATGCTCTAGTACCAATTGTTGGAGTTAGAAAGCATACAGTGGAAGAAAAATAGATCATTAAGCATTTTAATTCATTAATTTTGGCTTTAAATTAAGCATGCTCATAAACTATCAAGAAGGTTTCATGACATACTTTTGAAGAAACATTTGATTCTTGAATCACAACTGCAATTCCTCTTCAATTCAGCATGTGAACCACCTCGAAGCCTTCCCTACTATTTTCTTAGTGCCTTTTATTTGAGTTGTGGGACTCAAAAGAAGCTTGAATTAAAGGAATTTAAAGATGAGGTTACTGCATCACTATGGTTGAAGACCTCAAGCTTTTTCAGTAAAAAACTATTTGTTGCATGCTCGATTCTCACTTTAATCTTATTTATTTATTACATGACTTTCATGTAAAAAAAATTACTGCATGAATTGCAGCTCATGCTTGGAAGATTGACTCAATTTGGAAATAGAAAATGAGTGAGTTTCTTGCTTAGAAAGTGGAAAAATCCCACTTTTGAAATTTTTTCCATTCTCCATTTCATTTTCATTTTTTATTTTCAAATTAATTTCCAAAATTAATTTTCTTTTCAACAATGAAATTTTATTAATTTTATAAAATTAATTCAATAATTAATTTATCCAGTAAAATTAAAATAAATAATTAATTAAACAATTTAATTAATTCTAATTAATTTAATATCAAATAATAATTTGATAATAATTTTTTTTCAGTTCTACTATTATGAATCCTTATTCATGAGTTTAATATTTAAATCATATTTAAATATTAATTGATTCTCTTCATTTAATTCCAAAAATTAAACGTGTAATTATATCATATATCATTACTAATTCCCTTATTTGAATTTGAACGTTTCAAATCAACTTATCATGCTACTCTAAGGCTAATCCATTTGTGAGCTAGTAGGGGGACCTCGTGCACCTACAGATCATAGGCTGAGATTAATTGGCTGAACTCTTTATACTGAATTAACCCCCACCCCACTAAAGCCCAAAGTTGCACTCCTTTCACTGTAAATATATTATGTCCATACAATATAATCATGATTAGTAAGCTAACCATTCATAAGACTTGGAGTCAGTATTTAAGGGAACAACCTTTTTACTATCCCTAAAAGCGGGTAGGAGTAAACTCCATCTTGCACCCTATGTCCCCAGCTATCTACCCGGTCTTACCCCTAAAATGGAGGTTTATTGAGTCGGCATTGTTGAACCAACCCTCACCTATGCAAATCTAAGGATAATCCTGAATAAACATGAGTTCATAGTTAGCTCAGGATTAAAGTCAAGTTACCTAGGTCATCGCTTTTGAAATAGTCAGTCTTAAACATAAACAACGTTATAAAGTAAGCGTGACTTATTTCGTGGTCCGATCTTGTACAAACTCATTGTAAAGGACGCCCTCACTCCTCATGTCATTACATGTACGAATTAGGATCACTTCGTCCATAGCACTTTACAACTCCTTGTAACAAGTACAAAGTAGGTTGCATCCAATAGTGTTACCAGAATAAGGCACCCAATCTTTTTCATATATTATAGACCATTTTGACTATTTACTCGAACCTGACCCACTTTTATGTCTCCACATAAAGTTCAAGTACTCATGTAATAGCCATGAATCTTTTAGTTTATTGGATTTATTTCTAAAACAAAATAAACAATTCATATATTCAAAACCAACTTTATTCAATTTTCAGAATAAGTTTAATGTTTACAAACCACAAGTTTTAGGTCATAAAATCCAACATAGTTTTCTTTTGACGAACAACTGTCTCATCCAAACCAGTTTATCCCACCTGTCCTTTTTTGTTGGAGGCATATGAGGCTTCAATGCCTTATGTATCTGTTTAATCCTCCATAGGAGCGCAAGTACAGGTTTGGGGGCAACCTAATTTGGGTCACACCATTCGGTCCCACTTGAGTTGAAGGTTCGACTTGTAATGTTGTTAGCAGTGAGAGTTTTGATTAAGGTAAAAGTGCATATTCAAGGAGAACGAG
The DNA here is from genome assembly GCF_027475165.1 of Benincasa hispida. Lineage (NCBI taxonomy): Eukaryota > Viridiplantae > Streptophyta > Magnoliopsida > Cucurbitales > Cucurbitaceae > Benincasa > Benincasa hispida. The sequence goes on along the minus strand of NC_143485.1, from coordinate 5,910,041 downwards.
TGTGGAAAGTTCATTTTCACTTTCAACCGTCTGGGATTGGGATTTGGGTTTGATGCCAACCAGGTGGGATCGATCTTCTAGTTGGGTGTGGGGGTCGATGGAGTGCCTTTATAAATCAGGTTACGGTTGAGGGTCAACAAGGGATCAGACTTTCGATGGTGATGGTGATGGCATTACTGGTGGGGGCTCTACTTCATGTGCCATTCTTACTTCAGGGGTAGTAGACATTAGGAGTTCGATTTGTGGTTCACCAATGGGTGGGAGTTAAACATGCTCATTAAATGACTTGGTTGTGATTTCGGGTCAACATCTGTTGGGACTTTGGATTGTGAAAGAGTTAGTATTGAAACTAGGGAATCTACTTCATGGGATGATAGGGTTGAGGGACAATAGGTGTGGGCTCTACTTCTTTTCGGGGATCCACATCTTTTGAAAGATCAGATTCTGAGGGAGTTGGCATTGACCCTTATACTCCTACATGCTGCTGAATTTCAATAGGAGAGGGCATAGGGGATACTGCCCATGACAATGACCAGTTCGTAGAGGATGTTGCCTTTCATGGAAGAAGTCATCAGCCTACGAAAACGTTACAATTATATAAGTATTACGCAATGGTATAAAGTTATGCAATTCCAACACCAATAGGTATCTGCTTTCCCAAACGTCACTTTGCTGCTCATAATGTTGAATGACATATAGTCTTCTCTGTCATCCACAATCTCCCTTAGTGAGGCATCATGAATGAGACCACTACTAAGATAATATTCAAATCAATAAGCGACCGAATATAATTCTTTTAAACATATCCAATTGCGTAGAATTCAACTTACACTTGATAATAATGTTGGCATGCTTGATATAGGATAGACTGGTGTACTGAGCAAGAAACCACTCGAACATAGGAGTCACGTATTGGATTTGTTCCATGTTAACTCTGTAACAACTTTTACGTAAGAAACATATAAATATTCATTTGTTAATGTTTCAGTTAGCATTCTATTTACCATTTTTGTTCGGGTTCAAGGTTGCGTTCAAACTCCCATGATGACTAATCATAATTGTGTCACAACTGGAGATGGAATCGGAAATGGAAACAAAAACGAAAACAAAAATTGTAACAAGCGAGTGCAAAATACAAAAGTTCATCGATACATCAAACACTAACTTCAAAACAATTTAGTAGAACAAATATAACATACAATTCCATACATTTCAATGCAACTACGTTGTCAATGGTAAAATGGAGTGTTTTTTGTCAAACCTAGAATACAAGTTCAAGAAAATCAAAAGAATGTTGCAATTTTTATGGCCCTAGATGAACAGGTATGGAGAGAAAAATCAGATATGTTCAAATTGTTAAATGAATGACTAATGGAGCATAATAATCGAAAATGGTGTACTTACTGATGATCGAATGCCCAGATATTAAACCCTAAAAATGTCAGTCGAATGTTAGAGCAAGAGGAAGAAGAAGAACACACTCAAACGTTCTAGATATAATTTCAAAATGTTTGATTTACAATGGAGGGTATTTTCGTAATCTTAGTTTGTCCTTTCATTTATAACCCTTAAGTAAAAAACATCAATAATGATTAGATTACCTTCAAAAAATGCATAGATAAACGTGATCAATTGCAACAAAAAAGAATTAGTAAACGTGGCCTAAGATCCAGGATTATTTCATGTAACTTGAACAGTGTGTGGTTAACATACAGGTGGGTCATGTTCAAATGATAATCTAAATAGTCTATAATATATGTATAAGATACCACAGTATGTGGTTGACATATAGATAGATTATGTTCAAATGATAGTCTAAATGCTCTATAGTATATGGATAAGGTTGAGTACTTTATCGTTGTAACACTATGGATACGACCTATTTTGTAATCGCTACAAATGATTAGATCCAACTCGTTCATGCAGAGACATGCGAGTGGGGATGTCCTATAGAAATAGTTTGTATAGATTGGACCGCGAAATAATTAACCTCTCTTTGTAATACCGTTGACTGAAGAGATTATTATTTCATAAGATGACCATATGTAACTCGATCTCACTCATGTGTGAGTTATGGACTCTTTCCTGTGAGAGCTTATCCTTCGACTTGCATATGTGAGCGTGACTCATGTCATTGACTCAATAAGCCTACCATTTTGAGAATAGAACTAAGTGGGGAGTTGGGAATATTGCCACACAAGATGGAATTCACTCATTCCCAACTTTAGGGTAAGTAGATGAGTTGTTTCCTAAGTGTTGACTTTGATTCTTGAACAATGGGACCCTTCCTTCTCATTGGGCCGAGAGGAATTTTGTTTATGGTAGGACTTCAGGAACAAGAGGCAATTATAGAGACAAAACAATAATTTGATCTAGCTATAATTGTGAAAGATGTAATGGTTATATCCACGGATACGAAAATATTCTATAGTGCGAAGAGTGCAACTATGGATCTTTACTAGAATGACCCATAGTTAATGAATGTTGATTATTTGAATTAAAGAGTTTAATTAATTAATCTCGAATCATTTGAGCTTCTAATTTGTAGATCCATTAGGTTCCCCTACTAGCTCACCAAGGGTAAAATAAAGATTAATTAATTTTGGAAGAATTTGAATTATTCAAATTATAAAAAAAATATATTAATTATATGTGATACAATTAATATAATGTATATAGATACATTATATTATAAAGTTAATTTTGAATGAGATTCAAAATAAACTATATAATATGAGAAAATAATGTATTTGAATAAGATTCAAATATTAAATAATATGAGTGAGATTTATATTAAAACTATAGGTTAAATTTAATAATTAGGATTACACATTAAAATGATAGGTTATGAGAGGGAATTTCATTTGAATAAGATTCAAATGTAATATTAATTAAATATACAATATTTAATTAATTGAGGTTAATTAATAATTAATTTAATTTAATTTAATTTAATTTAAAATTGAATTAAATAAAACTCCTCTATACGTACAGGGGAGTTGAAGAGAGTAACTCCCCTCTCTCATGCTATGCAGAGATCTTTTTACATTTTGAACATGATTGGTGAAATTCTCCTATTGTCTCTAATTAATCTCTCTCACACTCTCAATACTCTTATACAACCGAGAGTGTTTCTCTGCAAAAAAATTTCTTCCCTTTTTCCAAAGAGTGATTCCCACAAACCAAGCCCTTATCGGAGAATAGCGAGGAAGTCCTTGTGGTGTGCCTTGTTCGAGATCCAAGAAGAGAAGGAAAGATCATGTTGTTTTGTGGAATTTGAGAAATTTGAAGAGTTGTTTTCAAGGACAATCATTTTTCCTTATAGTTCTCCTTTGTGAAAAGAATGTTTAAGTTTTATTTGTGTTTAATTTTTGGGAGTCTTTGTTTTGGATTCTTCAAAGATTTTATGAACTGATGGATAATTTGCCTTATTAGTGTTCATTTTTTCTTATGGAGGTTTGGTTGAAGATTTGGAGGAATTTTGGAATCATGAGCGAGCTGTCCAATAAGATCGAGATCAGTTTTGGCACTTTTGATTCAAACCTTTATGCGAAGAGGGAAGTAAATTGGACCAAATCACTATTGGGTAAGTTATGTTTGTGATTTTGGCATGATTGTATGTTTGAAATTAGTTATAAAGATTAAATTTAACTTATGTTTTATGTCCTAAGACTTGATTCAAGTTGATGAAAGCTAGAAGGTAGATTGACTGTTTGAATAAATATTTGAACTTGATATTGAGATAAGTAATCTTACTACTGGAGTCATCTATAAACTAGATGTCATAGATAGTATGATAGTGATTAGTTTTCTTGACAGTTATAGAAAGGATTGATATGTTACATAATTACAAAAGTTATGTGAGCATAATAGTATTTGAATATGGCATGAGGTGTTTCAATGGTATTATTGGAATGCTTTTGTGTTAGGCAACAAAATTTTAATTTTATATTGGCATCCCTAAGATTGCCTAAAATATTTGGAAGTATAGGTATGAGCATGATCATACTGAAATATGTATCATGATTTGTGTTGTGAATGTTATTGATAATATGTTATAGGTTATGGTAAGTAGGTGACGATTTACCCTCCTAACACTACTATGTTATAGCTACGTGAACCGACAGATTCACTATCATATTACAGTTCTGTGGACCGATGAGTTCACTACTATATTACACCTCTATGGAGCGACGGGTTTATTCCTATGTTACAATTCCATGGACCGACAGATTCACTTTTATATTATTATGTGAGCCTTCATGCCACCAGATTTGTGTTAGGATGGGTTAAATTGTTCACTAGACGGTCATCCCTAAATGGTTGCATTATGCATGTCCTACTAGCATGTTTGCATAAATGTATAGTCTAACCCTAGTAGTGGGGTTATTTATTGAGTATTTTTATACTCATTCTTATTATGATATGTTTTCTTGATAAAGGCAAGATCACACCGACGAATGAAAAGAAGAATCTATATTAGTACCAATGGGACTATAGCCAGACATTTCCGAATATGTTTTTCATCTTTTTCATGTTTAGTTGTTAGCAGTCAAATGTTTGATGTTTTAATTATTTTTCTGATTTTAAACCTATGTTTTTAGGGGACCTCGAGAAATTATTTTATGCACTTTGAACAAATGAATTTATTCAGTTTATTCATTTTTAATAAATTATTTTCTTTTCATTTTGGAATGAGTAAAGGTTGTGTTTTAAGATCAACATGTATGTAGTAACAGCCTATTAGCAGATCTTAGAAAGTTAGGACGTTATAGAGCTAGTAGCTCTTCTTAATATTATTTTTCAGATGTCATATTTTGGTACTTGAAGTATCTTTTTAATATTTTAAAAAGATATTTAAAAAGTAATTGCTAGAGCTATCTAATAACTTTAAATAGTCATTCTATTGATAGAAGTTATGTGATAGTAAATGAATTTGTGATCTTTAGAATAATAGAATAAAAACATTTATGCTTGCTAGATTTTAGTGTTTGTATGTTTGTGAGCATGATTTTAAAACTAGAATTGACTAATGAGTTACTCACTTTTAATGTCCAAGCCATAAATATATGTATATATTGTGCATTAGATAGACAAATATTTGATAAAGTCACATTTTGATTATGTATATATATAGTGTAGGAAATTCTCCTTGTACAACTAATGAATCATTTGATGTGAATGAGAACTATAATTTTCAAAATCAAATAAAAATTCATAAATCCCTTTTTTATGATGACCTATATGATACATTTGTGTGCTCTTGAAAAAGTTAGCTCTAGATACATGAAATTATCAAAGAAGTTTAAGACATTGTCTATTGATAATATTTTTGATAGATGAAAATTCTTGTCTAAAGAATAGGGCTAGAAACTCATTTTTACATGATTCTTATTGTGATGAGAAAAATGACTTGAATGGTAGAATCAAGTTTTCTTGGAGTTGAAACAGGTGAGCTCAAATCATTACCACGTTAACTGAAAATTGAATCGAATGATTTGAGGGATAAAAATCATAACAAAATTAAATCTTTCTCTTTGGAATTAAATGATGAAATTGTCAGTTTAAAAAATAAATTATTGATTTAAGAAACTAGCAATATAGAACTAAAAAAAGAGAACATTTCTTTTGTAGACAAATTTGAATTTTTTTAATGTGATGTTGATGAGAAAAATGACTTTTTGTATGTTCTTAAAGAAAAAGTATTTGTTAATAAAGAGCTTGAAATTGAAAAAAAAAAATCATATAAAAATTGACTATAGGTGCATAAAAAATGAATAAATTTGTTGATATGGGTAAACTTTTAGTGATAGAAGGGGATTAGACCAAATTATTTTAAATTGAAAAATTCTTGAAGAAAGAATTTCTTGAGAAATAATTGTGAAAAATCAATTAGTTAAAAAAAAATTATTGCCTAATGTTGTATGATATACCTGTGGTAAAATATGTCACGAGTTAATACTTGTTATTTGTCAAAAATCAATGCTAGTAATTTTGGAACTAATTTGAAATGGGTTCCAAAGTTCCTAAGAAATAAGTACCAAAATTAAATATTTTGATTGAGCTCTCTTTGTAAGTGTAATTTAAGAAGCAATTGTTCCTTGGACTTCTAAGGTAAAATTAATTCAATTCGAAGCAACTAAAAAAACTTTCTTGAATCCAACCAAGGAAATTGTGTATTTGGTAATAGTTTTTTTTTTTTTTTTAATTATTGAGATAATTATTCCTATGGTATATTTATATGGAAATTATATCTCTTGAATGGTTTTAAAAAGTTAGAATTTGAGATCTTGTGACCTACATTGGTTACTAGATTTAAAGCCACGAAAAATGATTGTATATGTATCTATTTGACATTTGTCTTCATTGCATATTATTTGGCTTTATTGCATGTTCTACCCTTGTGTTTTCTTGAAAAATTTTGAATAAAAGGATATTGAGTCATGCAAAATATTGTCATTGTTTTGATGATAAGATATGTTGTTTATCTTTTTTAGTGAAATTGATTAGAATCTTATTAAATGGTTTTTTTTAACACAAGTCTTACGCATAATTTGGACTATGTTGCTAATCAGGCCTAGTGCAGTCAACAACATATATGAAAATGCCTATGATGCTCGCATACTCATATTCATTAACACAATCACAGGTGTTCTTGAAAAACTTAACAGTAGGATTATAAAGAGTACATGCTGGTTTAGATTCAAAACAATTAAATTTCTTCAGAATCTTTTCTAAATAATGAGATTGATCCAAAGAAATTCTCTTTTCAGACCTGGTCACTTTTATGCCCCAGATTATATTTGCTTCTCCTAAATCTTTCGTATCAAAGCTTACACATAGCAAGGACTTCACATCATTTATAACGTGCAAATTTGACCCCAAAATTAATAAATCATCTACATACAAATATATGATAGTACACAAATTGTCTTCAAACTTATAGAGATTTGTCACTTTCATTAACTTTGAATCCTTTAGATGTGACTACATTATCAAATTTTTAATGTCATTGCTTAGGAGCTTGTTTCAAGCCATAAAGAGATTTATCTAACTTGCATATCTTGTTATCTTTACCATGCACTATGAAGTCTTCAGGTTGTTCCATGTAAATCTCTTCTTCAAGTTCACCATTCAAGAATGCAGTCTCTTACATCCATCTGATGTACTACAACGTTGTATAGGGCAGCGAGGAAAAATAATACACAGATTGAGGTGATTCTATACACAGAGGAGAAAGTGTCAAAGAAGTCTATATTTTCTCTTTGAAAACCCTTAGCTACAAGTCTGGTTTTTTACTTATCAATTGTTCCATCAGGTTTGAGTTTCTTCCTTGGGATCCATTTGTATCCTATTTCTTTGCAATCAGGGAGTAAGTCTACCAAATGTCAAGTCCTATTTGACTCAAGAGAGTCAATTTCTTCATTTATTGCTTATTTCCATAACTTGGCATGTACTAAAGATAGGGCATCTTTTAGGTTCTTTTGATCTTCTTCTATATTGAAGGTTTGGAAGTCATCCCCAAAGTCCTTGATAGTAGAAGCTCTTTTGCTTCTTCTAGGCTCTAGGTCTACTTCCTATTTGAAGTTTGATTTCTAATTAAGATCTCGAGCCCCCACTATTCCTTGATTTGAAATAAAATCTATCCTCAAAGAAGTCAGCATCATTGGATTCTATAATCACTTGATTTATTAGGTCATAGAACCTATAGGCGTTACTATTTATTTTATCCTATAAAGACACGTTTATTGGCTCTACTAGCAAGCTTTCTTCTTTTAGGATCTGGTATTCTTACTTAGGCTAGACATCCCCAAGTTCTTAAATATGACAAGTTTGATTTCTTATTCTTAAGAACTTCATAGGGTGAGGTTGTATTTTTAGACTTTGGTATTCTATTAAGCATAGCACACAGTTAGAATAATTTACCTCACCAATAAGAGATAACTCCTAAATTAAGTAAAATAGCAACTACTAGTTTAGATAGAGTTCTATTTTTTCTTTTAACTTTTTTCATTCATTTCAGGAGAATAAGGTATCGTCTTTTCATGAATTATTCCATGAGAGTTATAGAATTTATTAAATTCTCTTGAGTCGTATTCAGTTCCTCTATCACTATAAAGTCTCTTAACTTTTCTGTTAAAATGGTTTTCTATTTCAGTCACAAACAATTTGAACATGTCAAAAGCATCACTTTTATTTTTCAGTAGATATACAAATATGAAGTCAGAGCAGTCATCAATAAAAGTAATAAAGTATCTTTTACTATTTCTCGTCAAGACACCATTAAACTCACATAAGTATGAATGAATCAAATCTAGAGTCTCAGATTCCTAAATACAGATTTATGTGGAGTCTTTATTTTAGCCTAACTTCAATATTCACTTTTATCAAAGTCATTCATGGAGAATTTAAGAATCATTACCAACCTATTCATGTTACTAATTATTCGTTTAAGAACATGACAAAGCATGCCAAATATTAAAAGAACACAACATATAAGTAGAAGACTGGGTTTTTTTCATGTCAAGGTTTAGTTTGAACATCCCATCTGTAGTATATCCTTTTCTTGCGAAGACATTATTTTTAGTAGGATATATAAATCAGCCTTATGGTTTGAGTGTAGCCAATCTTGTTTAAAAGATAGCTCGTGACCAAATTCTTCCTTATTCCCGAGTGTGCAAAACTTCCTTCATGATGACAGTTTTTCAAAAGGTAAACTTCAGCTCTACCTCGTCGATTCTAGCAACTATTGTTGATTGTTGATCCCTCAACAATATATTTCTATCCTTAGCTTTAGAATATGATTTAAATAAACCACGATCATGATAACCATAGCGCGTAGCGCTAGTGTCTAGTCACCACCTTTCAGATCCTCCAATCACATTTACTTTTGTGATCATGGCAACTAATTCTTCTTCAGTCAGGTTCACCTGTGCAGTAAGACGACGCCTATTTGTATAATTCCTTTCCATATGCCCAGGCTTGTTACAGGTAAAGGAAGGAAATTGTACCATTTCTCTTGGGGGGGTTCTGATTTTTTTTTACTCTTCTAGTTGCAAGATCCATGATTCTGAACTTTCATCTTGTTTCCCTTTGGTTTTAGCCCAGATTTTTAAAGGCACAAAAAAATGTTGGGGCCAAAATTTCAGTGATAGCTAGTGATAAACATGGTCTACCACCGATAGACTCTGGTAGATTTTGATAGATGTATATAGAAGTCTTATCACAATTTTTTTTGTTATTTCAACTCTCAGCTAACATTACTTATATAATTCAAGTAAGAAATAAAAGTCTATCAATAATAAAAGTGATATGTAAAATAATAATAATAATAATAATATAAGTGATAGAACGAAGAAATCTATTAGTGATAGAATTATATCACTATCTATCAATAATAGACTTTTATCATTCTATATCATTGATAATATCATATTTTATTTCTGTCACTAATTTTATTTCTATTACTAATAAATATGTATAGAAGTTTATCATTTATATACTTTTTGTTGATACGTATATAAAAAGTTTATCAGCATGTTGATAGACCTTGATTAAAGTATATATAAGCATAATTGATAGAACTAGCATATGACTGATTTTTTTATAGAAGTATATCACTCGTAGAGTCTATAGAATTATATGTGCAGTCTAATTATCAAATAGAATTTGATAGAATTATATGTTCAATTTAATAATCAAATGATATCAATATATCAAAGACAACCGACATTAAGGGGCTTTAATAACAATGTCTTTAATGTCGATTGCAACCGACATTAAAGCCTTTTAATGTCGGTTGTCAACTGAAGTCCAGAATCCATTGAAGCCCTATAAATGACATTGATGCCCAAAATCTATGTCCATTTTTTTCAATTATTATCTATTTTTTAAAAAAATTGTTGTCGAATCAATTTTTAATATCAGTCAAAAAGTTAAAAACGCCATTATATGTCTCGTGTTGGGTTAGGAAATGTTCGTTATTGTTATTTATTTAAAAAATATAAAAAAAAAATTTGCATGACAAGCCATCAATATTTGTCTTCTACCTATGAATTAATGAACTCAAACATGAAATATATTAATAGACAAAATAATACACTCTACCACAAAACTAAATACAAAGTTACCTATAATGAAGCATACTTCTATAATAATTTATCCACAAACAAGAATTAATATTTCCAATCCATTATATATACTCATCAAATATCAAATAAACACACTAATCACCAACATTTATATATCTATAACACACTTTCATAGAACAATAATTATAATTATCAACCACCTCTATAATAATCATTTCTCTCATTCACAAATATCAACTAGTACTTCCATGAATACTTACACCATATACCCCATAAACAAACAAAAATTATACATAAATCTTCCAATAAACAGATTTGCATTCATTCTAAGCTAGTATTTATATTCTATTGAGACAAAAAAATAAGAAGTACATCCTTACACAAATCGGTCAACAAAACTTACTCATTGGTTTGAATTACGTCAATCTCTCCTTGGGTATATGCATTTTTTGTATTGAACTACAAAGTGGAAAAAAAAAAAGATAAACTCAACATAAGTTTACATCCATTTATTAAATTAAACTAGTATATAAAAGATAAATAATTTACGTACGAGGCTAGTAATGGAAATAGTAGGATTATGCACTATTTCGTGCATATACTTTTGCACATAATATCCGCATCCTACAGAATCTAATTGACGGGGGCACTGCATATAAAGAAGTTGAAAAAAATTATTCTTATATTCGAATGAACATAAATTGTTAAAAAATGAATGCAAATTTGCCTTACGGGTTTCCAGTTTGGAGAAGACCGATGGTGTTGGAGATCGTGCTTGGCTTGCCATGTTTTCAATCCACTAAATAGGTTGAAAATATTAGTTAAACATAAATACTTCAATTAAAAGCTAAGAAAGTTCAATTCCACTTACATATTTATAACTCCATGAAAATCCTCTTGAACCTTACTTCGAATAGAGTCCAAAACATAAACACAATTTTCTTGTTGATTGATTACAATCAATATCCAATGATAATTATAATAAGCAACAATTTTGAAACATTAGTATGCGTATAATGAAAATTAAACAAAAAAAAAAAAAAAAAAACACTAAAGAACATGTATTTACTTACACTGCGTTATATGGAATAAGGACTAATTGGTCCAAATTAGTCAGTTCTAGCTGATTGGCTAAATTTCTGGATCGAATATCTTAAGACTTCACGTGTGGCGATATTCTTACTTGATCAATTATAAAAAAAAAAAAAAACTTCTTCGTAATATCACGAGCACATTCATCCCAAAGATACCTAAACAAAGTAAAAAGTTATTATTTAAACATGAAACAAAATATACATGAGTAAATCTAGATGAGTAATACTTATGCAATGTATGTCAAAATACACATGTAACCTATTTTAACCATATTGCAATATTGGATCAGATCATCGCGACCTAAATAAAAAATTTGTATCTTCCAAATATATGCTCATTCAAATTGATACGGATCATGTCTATATCGTTCATGTTATGCATGACAGGTCCATTCAAGAGTTTGATGGTACCATTGGCGTCAGTATATTTGGAGGACTGCCAAAACTCTTAATTGTTGAATGGTCCTACCATAACCAAAGTTACAAAAATTCAAAGTACGAAAAATAATAAATAACAAAACTCATATACTGAAAAAGAGGCATACTTTTTTCTTGTCAACCATAACTACAAGTTCACAAAGCCATGTTACAAAGTTGCCCATTGCTTGATTTAAGGACTATATTTTTTCTCTTCACAGGAATTGGTATAGGCAAATCTTCTCCTATGACAATGTCAATTAGAACTTTAACAATTAAGCATGACACATCATCATTAAATGTTGTGGTTACTGTAACAATATTATTTACAGTTCCTATAGCCAAGTGGCATGGTGTCCTCTTAACAAATTTAAAAGAACTAATGTAATGCATGGTTAAGCACAAAATGATTAAAATTTAAAAGTCACAACAAATAAATTACCTCCAAATCTTCTTTAGGCATCTTCTCAGTATCTTCTTCTTTAGATGCACTTAGTGGGACATTTCCAACAGATGATTTGGACTGATGAGATTGTCTGCTATGAGTTTTTTCTCTTGACACTTTACCATGTCAAACATTTTTTTCATTAGAGCCTCCTTCAATTTCTTGGCTCATTGAGGACTTTGGTTTTATTAATTTGAAATATTGGGAATGGGAAACAAAACAATCCATTCCTCTAACACGTCCCCAATGTTCTTCTATACCCAATGCTTTGGTCAAAACATCTTAACCTTCATAGACTTCAGCCAGTTTATCCTATAAAACATATTACAATTTTCACACAATATCTATATCATCACAAGTTTCAGACATTATATATATGTCATCTTAAATTTTGCAAAATATAAACTTACCATTTGATTGGTACATTCTCGAGTGGTTTCATCAAAGTATTCATTATTTTCTCCCTTTCGTGCTTCTTTCCATAAAGTCGCCCGATAAGAAGGATCACTTGATAGGTTCTACATGAACATACATATTTAATTAGTATAAACATATTAGAATAAAAGATTTAATTTAAGTCGAAAAACTTACTAATTCTTGGGCAAGATTCACATAACCCTTCCAAGAAATGTGATGATTATATATACATTTCGCACGTCTTTCTTTTTGAAGTCGACTGATTTCTTGTACAACAAATCTAGTTGAAGTTACCTATCAAAACAATGATAATATTGACATTTATTTAGAATGACTTACATCCCATTCTTCACTCAATCGTTCATTAACAAACGATGTCTATGATCTTGCTTTATATGAGAATATTGTTTGGGAGGAAATTGCAAGACCGAGGGTTCATCCTTAAATGGAAGTATGAACTTTTGAGTCAATGTGGTCTTGAAAGTCCAAAACTTTCTAGATGCAAACATGAGTATACCATATTTGGACTTAGAGTCCACATCGAACGACATCTGCACAATGAAAAAAGTAGTAAACAATAAACTAATAAACTATTATGCACATGAATAGTTTTAGAAACATACCGCTACACGATCAAAAAATTTATCTTTTAGATGGTTCTGAACTTTTTTCCAAGAATTATACATTATAGGTATTTGTTGTCAAACACAAACTCCTATATAACTTTGCATCTTATTTGCACCAAATCCAATTGGTTGTCCATGTTCATTATAATCAATGGCCAACTATTGTCCAGATGTTCTTATTTATGTCAACTCAGACATAGTAGTTGGGCCACATGGAATACTTATTCTGGTATTTTTTTTTTTTTTTGGGATCATATTTCTATCATCTTCGCTGCTACTTGCTAAATTTTCCACGTCAATTTGCAAAAAAAAAAAAAAAAGAAAAAAAAGAAAAAAATTACTCACACAAAAAATATATAATCTTAATATTTAAATACATATAACCATAGTAAATGACATATCATGTTTAATACAATATTTATCAACTCATCCACCCTCACAATAATTCTAATGTATGTGGATGTTATATCATCAATCTCAATAGATATAACAACATTGGGTATTCTTTGCATACCTCCACAACCACACTCTTATAGCATATCTCCTATTTCATCTTCATAAAAATCATCTTTAATTGTTCGTTGTGGAGATGTTAAAACAATTGATCAACCCGAATTTGCGGAGTATTTTACATAGAATACTTGTTTTGCTTGAGAGACTAAAATAAATGGGTCTGATTTATGTCCAATACGATGGAGGTCCACAATAGTAAACTCAAACTCGTATGTTTTGACTCCAGTTCTATTCTCAACCCAATTACATTTGAATAAAATAAATGATAATCCATGATAGTCAAGATCCCATATTTCTTGTATTACACCATAAAAGGTCATATCTGACATGACAGGACTTTTGTCCTTAGCACTAGAGACTTACATTCTGGTAGCCGTTATACTAACTCCACTATTTTGAACCCTTCTAATATCATCACGATTCTTTGTGTGATAGTAGTAACCATTGACCACGTAACCAGAAACTTTGAGAGCTAATGCAACCTACGATATATTTTATAATAGTTTAGTAGTTAACATTTAATTATACATCAAATAGTAGGCCTCTAGAGATTATCCGTGTGAACAACCACCAACTGAATGTACGACTATGCTCTTCTTGAAGCCACTTTCTACTTTTACTTTTATCAGAATTGAGCTTAGACAAAATATCCATATGTTGCCTATTATAAATTACAAAGTTAGTAGATTATTGAATAATCAAGCAACCTAAAACAAGAATAAGATGGCAATCTACATACTTGACGTAAGGAAGCACATCACTTACATTTTGAATGATATAAAAATGAGCTTGATCCAACTCATCCTTACTCGGTCTGATAAAAGAAGCAGCTGACAATGCTCTATCAATGTTTGAGTTCGCTTTCTTTGTTGATGAGCTTAGCCCACTAGAATTAACACCAGATACAAATTCAAAAAAAAATTCTATAGTCTCTTCGAGAATATAATTTTCTCCAACACATCCTTCTGATTGATTTCTATTTCGTACATAAGTTTTCAACACTTTCATGTATCGTTCAAAAGGATACATCCACCTCAAATAAACAGGTCAACAAAACTCAACTTCTCTTACGAGATGCACTCAAGGTGTACCATTATTATGAAAAATGGTGGTGGAAAGTACTTCTATAAGAGGCATAGAGTGATAACTATATCCTCTTGCATACCCTTTAACTGAGATGAATCGATTGCCTTGCAACATATAGCATTAAAGAAGAAGCATAGGCAAGTAATTGCAAGTCTTACATGTTTGGGTAAAATATCACGAATGACTAAAGGTAATAATTGTTGCATAAGAACGTGATGGTCATGCGACTTAAGTCCGTAAAGTTTCAAATCTGTGAGCGACATTAAACTTTGAATGTTCGATGAATAGCCTTCAGGTACTTTAATTTCTGATAGTATCTTACAAAAGCTCAATTTCTCAGCTCGTGTTAATGTATAACATACGGGAGGTAAAAAGACTTTTTTCTCTCCTACTTGAGGGGCTAACTCTGATCTAATGTTCAGTTCCACCAAATCTAATCGAGTTTTTATTTCATCCTTCGTTTTACCAGGGATATCAAGCAATGTGCCAATAAGATTTGCACATACATTCTTTTCAATGTGCATCACGTCTAAACAATGTCGCACGTCAAGATACTTCCAGTATTCTAACTAAAAAAAAATAGATTTTTTTTCCAATAAGTTGAAGGGCTATCTCCACTGTTCTTTTCCTTGATATTTTTTTACCAAATGAATATTGATACTTACTTGTTTCTACAAGAATTTCTTCCCCATTCAATGGTTCTTGAGCAAATTCTAATTCTTGTGCGCCATTAAAAACTTTCTTTTGTTTCCTATATGGATGATGGCGTGGTAGAAACTTGTGATGCCCGAGATATGTCATCTTCTTCCCTTTTGGAAAATAAGTGGATGAAGTTTTCTCTCCACAAATTGGATATGCATGATATCCTTTAACCGTACAACCACACAAGTTACCATACGCAGGAAAATCATTAATGGTCCATAATAAAATAACTTTAAGCATGAAACGTTGTTCTTCACATGCATCGTAACATTCTACCCCATCTTTCCAATTTTTTTTCAAATCATCTTCTAACGGAGCTAAATAAACATCTATGTCATTTTTCAGTTGTTTAGGACCAGATATTAGTGCAATCAACATAAAAAAATTTTGCTTCATGCACAACCATGGAGGACGATTGTACGTCACTAACATCACTGCCCAACAACTATATCTACTACTAAGATCTCCATGTGGATTTACCCCATCTTTCGAAAGAGCAAGATGAAGATTTATAGGTTCTGACCAAAACACTGACCACAAGTTGTCTATTACTTCCACGATAGGGCATCTTTGGGATGTTTTAATAAATCTTCTGTTTCTTTTTTTTTAGCATGCCACGTCAATAAACTTGTCGTTTCTTTATTTTGAAACATTCTTTCAAATCTTGGAATCGAGGAAAAAATACCACATGACTTTTGTTGGGATATTCTTAGCCCTTTCCTTTAAATTTTTATGAAGCTTCCATCTTGATGTACTGCAAATGGGGCATATATTTGCATCAGAGAGTTCTTTTCTAAACAAGCAACAATCGTTACTACATGCATGAATCTTCTCTACTTCATTCCAAGAGTACCCAACATCTTTTTTGCTTCATAAATAGAAGTTGGAATTTCATTAGGACTAGGTAATATGTCATGAATTAATTCCAACAACTCAGTGAAACTCTTATGCTCCATCCAAATTTAGCTTTCAAATTATATAACTTTACGAATGTAGATATTTTGGAAAAAGTTTTACAATTTAGGTACAATGGTTTTCTTCGCTTCTAATAATTCTTCAAAATTATCAGATGTTTCATTAAATTAGTTGTATGTAGCCTTAAACATTCCAATTAGGTCGTCAACATCAACATCATCCTCATCAACTTTGTCTCTTTCACTAGTAGACACATTTTCATTGTTTCTCTTAATCGGTAATGATTCACTGTGAAAAATCCATATTTGATAACTTTTATCTATACTATTAAAAGTAAGTGATATCTTATTGTGTTCACATTTAGAGTTTTTGCATTCACACACTTCAAACATGAACAACTCATGATATTCGGTATACTTGAATGTTGTAGACTGTTTTTAATAAACATCTCAACCCCTAAACCATACTCAGCAAACATTCTATTCATTTTCATCCATGACTTATCCATGATTGTAAAATATGCAACTTAATCTATAAAAAAGACAAACAATAACAAGGGAAAATTACGTAACTGTAAGCTTGTAAATGTAACCATAATCAACCATAAGACCTAAAACATTAACAAATTGGTTCTGATATACACTTGAACCACACCAAGCAAGACTATCAACTAAGTACATGTTTTTTAACTAATTTTATTCAAACATTAACAAATTTCAAGAAGCTTAATCATTGGAACAAAACATAAAATGAATGAAATAGCACTTGAACCACACCAATCAATAATTAATAAATTTCAAGACTACCAACCAAGTATAATTCTTCAATTAATTTAATTCCAACATTTCAAAATTTCAATAAACTTAATAAAATAAAAATAAAATGAATGAAATAACTTTAAATTACTAAATTGAAAATTCATATGAAAATAAAATTTTACCTTTCCAAACAAGCAACTTAAACAACCCACAAACTTGAAGAGATCCGAACTAAAGCTCGAAGATTGGAACGTTGGCGAGCACTAGACCTTTGCGAGTTGAGACGGAAAATCTGACAAACGACGAGCTGACCATGATGCCGGCGATCCACCTCTACGACCAGAACCAGCTGGACGAACGGCAAGCTGACCCACCGGAAGAACAACCATGACGAATAACCACCGGAAAACCAACCGGAGAACAACGCCACTTAAGGGCCACACACTGGTGAAGAAACCCCGAAAGAACACTCAAAGACCCACTGGAACACGCAAAGAACAATGGACAACCCACGCACCAGCGAATAACACCCTGAGAACACCCACGCGCCGACGAAAACCAACCGAACAACAAACGAAAAACACCCATGACGATGACCCACCACCGGATGAAGCCCACGACGACGAAGATCCAAGCAAAATCGATGATGACAACCTACGGGAACACCTCGAGAACACCTACGCGCCGACAAAAACCAACCAAAAAACAATCAGAGAACACCCACGACGATGACTCACCACCGGAAGAAGCCCACGACGACGGAGATCCAAGCAACATCGGTGAGGTCAACCCACGAACTGATGTGCACGACCAATCTGAGAGAGGAGAGGGTTTGGTAAGAGATGATTTGGTAAGAGAGAAGTGAAAGGAGAGAGAAAATTTCATTTAATTTGAAATAGATTTTTAATAAAGTAAAAAATAATAATAAATGAGAGGCCTTTAATGTCGATTTTAAACCAACATTGTAGCCCATCTTCAATATCTGTTTAAAACTGACATTAAAGATCTTTTTTTTTTTAAAAAAACCGACATTATACATCCGAGAGCACTTTTTTCAACCGACATTAAAGCCCAAAATTCTTGTAGTGTTAACATGTAAATCATTTGAAGCTTTGTCTGTGATTCAATGATCTTTGATTTGTAACCTCATATATCATGATTGTATATTAGTGTTATCTTTTTATGTTACTTATAGACAGTAATAGAAAAGTCTATCACTAATATACTTTATATCGATAAACTCTGATAGAAGTATACAGAAATTTATCAGTATGGTGATAGACTATGATAAAGGTATATAGTAGTATCAGTAATAGACAATGATAGAAGTTACGAGGAAATTATACTTATTCAATACTTTATTTGTTTGATGTTTTTGTTTAGTGATAAATTATTAGCAAAGGTCCATCCAATGGTAAATAAATTTTTCCTTCAATCCTTTTTATCAATTTGTAATTTCTTGCCAAATTTGCTTAACAATTTCTAGCCCTTCTCGAATTTCTTCTCTCTCTCTCACTATTCTAATTTCTTCATGTGAAGTTAATTATTTTGTCAACCAAATTCAAAAAAGATTCGACTGAAATCAGGTCCACATTGAGGATCGTGGAGGTGTCAAGAGCAGCCAACTGCGCTAAGCCGAAACAAGTCACAATAATTGCTAAATATTGGCATTTATTAATAATAAAAAATCAGATCGCCACATTTGCATTATTTTTAGCTTATTTGCTATATTTACAAATAATTTGACTAATTTTGGCGGATAATATACTTTCCATTCAAAAAATATATCTATTTTGATAAACCAATTTCAATTACATATTTACATATAATAATAACATCGTATACCTTACTCAAAGTTAATTCTCCATGTGTTTCATAAATATAAGTTCTCCACCAACCTCCAAACTGTCTACACGAATCCCTATCGCTCGCCACTTGTTTTTCCCTCTTCTTGTCACATGGGCTTCAATGTATAAGCTTGATTTTTAGCCTTATCCACATCCCCACCACATTGAAAGACAACCCAACAATTTTGCAGTACAAGTAAACACACAAGTCCAAATTCAAAATGGTGAGCATATTCCTCTACCCCTCATCAAGCAAACAAAAACACAAATAGTTCTTATACTCATCAATATATTATCCCCTCACTTAAACATGAAAGAACAAATATTAAAACCCACAAAAGTGAAAAAAAAATTAGTGAAAAAGAACAATGAGGGGCACTACTATACAAGGAGAAGCATCATCATCATCAAAAGAAAGCTCCTATGTCCAAGAACATGGGACAGCAAAGCGCACAAAGCTGTTGAGAATCACAGGAAGAAGCTTATTGGGTATAATGATCCTTGTGGGTATTGGAATTATTATATGTTGGCTTATTGTGTTCCCCAAAACCCCAAACCTCACTGTGGAAAGTGGCCAAGTCATACCTCATCGTTTAACTGACAGAAAGCTCCAAGCCACCATAGCTTTCACTGTCAAAAGCTATAACCCTAATAAACGAGCCACCATTCATATGGATTCTATGATGATGATAGTCACTGACATGGGTCAGACGTTTGCGTCAGTCATCCCCAACTTCACCCAACCACCTGGAAATCAGACCGTTTGGACCTCTGCCATCCAAGGTAACTTCATATACCCATTTGGGCACATGAAAGAATTTGTGAAGGCGGAGGGGATCAGTCCAGACCTTCGATTCTCAGCTAAAGTCAGGTACAAACATTTGACTTCGAACATAGATATATAATCAAATGTCAAATGTCAATCCTCGTTTAGTTTTATTGATACCAAAATGTTTATTCCGATTAAATACTGTTTTTGGGCTTTTATATTTTCAATAGGGTTGTTTTTAATTATAGAAAAATGAACCAAAATATTTATAAAATATAGTAAAATTTTATAACTATCAATAGTAGATGTTGATAGACATTGATAGATTTCTATCAGTGACATTGATATACACTGATAGTCAGTGTCTATCAACGTCTATCATTGATATAGTTCTAAAAGTTTTGCTACCTGTAAATATTTTAAATAGTTTTACCATTTGAAATAATTTCCCTTTTCAATAAATGTAAAATTAGTCTCTCAAAGTTAATTCTCACTTAAATTAGTTAAACAATAATAATAATTTCTAACTAACAAAATACACAATGTGAATATATACGTTTCTTAAATTTATAGTAAAAATATTAATAGATAACAAATTATTTTTTTAAAAAAAATCAACAATAAACTAGCAATAGCGACTCAATTTGAGGTTTATTGAAAGTTAAATAATTAAAAATATAAATACTAAAATTGAACCATCTTCAAAATATAGAGACCAAAGTAAGTGTATTTTTATTTAAAGATTATATTTTAACCCAAAGTTGTAATATAAATATTTGTTATCCACTTTCTAAAAATGATGGGTGTGTCCTTATTCAGTTACATTATGAAGAGATGGACATCAAAAGCTCGGATATTGGAGATCTATTGTGGTGGCCTCAGGCTTAAGTTCAATGATTCTACACCTTTTGATAATAAAAAATGCACTGTTGATCTTTGAAGATTTCATCTGGCTGTGTTCGTTGCTCAATAATAATCTCAAACATTGTAATTCAAAGTTTAATTTAATTTATTCTGTTAGTTTAATTATTTATCTTTGTTGAATATAGAGTTCCTGTATTTATTATTTCTTTTTTCTTTTTTTTTTGTAATTTTATGATTTTTATTTGAATAATAATGTAGAAGAATGGTACATGCAGGATTTGAGAGAGGTTGAGGGAATTTGCTTTTGGAAGAGTTGACTAGAAAAAATTAGGTGAAATTATATAAATTATGTAATTTGTTCGAATGAAGAAAAAGAACTAAAAGCATAATGGTGAGATTGTTTAAGAAGATTCATAATTTGAAGCCTCTAAAACTAATTAACTACTTGGAGAAAAGGTAAAGAAAGTCTCTATTTATTTTTTTTTTATTAAGAAAGATCATATATAAAGAAAAGAATAATTCTTTCTTCTAGGGTGAATCTTGATTGATTTTTTAGTCTCTTTGTCTCCATGAATGTAATTTTTTCTATATCTTTTATATATATATGTGTGTATTTCGAGCCCAAATGTTACCCATATTTTAGAGGGATTGAAGAGATAGATCAATGTGGGTATGAATTAATGGGCAAGGTGTTTTTCAAAACCAATATTTCAATTTTGCCAACAAGAGTGTAACTCAAATGACATAGTGCTTGTACTATCAACCTCGAGGTCTGAGGTTCGATTCCCCCACTCCACACTTTAATTACAATATCTTTCAAAAATAAAATAATAATAATTTTTCTATATCTTACCCTCAAACAAACAAAAATGGAGGGAAAATTTTAAATGGGAGATAAAATCGGTTGATAGATGTCTATCATTTGATAGAGACTAATAGAAGTCAATCATGGATAAAGATTGATGGAAATCTATCAAAACCTATCCGCTAGAAAATAATTAAATTATATTTTTTTAAATAAATAATTTTCCTTATTTTCTATTTTTGAAAATCCTCTTTAAAGAATGGGTTTACTTTCAATAAACTAATTTGGAATAAACACTTGAGAGATTGATTATACCCAAGAATTAATTTGAAGCGTTTAGCTGAATTAGTAAAATGGTACATATTTATAATTAATGATATTACTTTTGAACGTAGTGTAATCCAAATAAATTTGTACCGTTATTAAAAATATATTTTGTGGTAAGTGCTTAAACTTGAAGACGTTCCAAACACGTTAAGCTGTATGCTCATGTCGATATAAGTTTTCATTCGTTAAATATGGTGGTTAGTAGTGGAATTTATTTGCCAAAACTTAGAAAATTACATGCACCTATTCATTGAAGACAAACACCTATTGTTAACTTTTATGGTAGCCAATTCATCTTGTGAAACTTATTGCACAAGCAAGATTTTATTTTAAATTTATGTTTTGTGAGTCTAATTGGGGCTAATTTTTAGATTACCCATCTTGAAAGCCCTAGGTTTTCTTTTATGTGATATGGGGATGACCTAAGGGAACGAGAGTGGGAAAAAAAGCAGAAAATCGGAGAAAAAGACTGCAATTCGGTTTTTCAGCGACAACTTCCACAAAGCTGTCGATTGTCGGAGTTTGAACCGTTGAATCATGTTGACATTTGGTCATCCTGTTCGAGACACATAGGGCCTCATTTTGAACGGTTGAACCATTGTTTGAAGCTCTGGTTTATCCGTAATCGCTGTCGAACAGAATCTATAAAACTTGGTTATTTTCATTCTTTTTATCTCTCACATGTTCATCTTTTATGTATCAAAGCATTAGTAGGTAGTGAACCTTTGTATGATCGATTTGGGTTTTTTCCCCTCAATTTTATCATAATAAGAAAATTTGACAAAGGGTGGACTCCTCACAAGTCTCGTGGTTTTTACTCTTCACATGAAAGGGGCTTTCCACATATAATTCACATGTGCTATTTGCTTTTAGTCTTCCAGAGTTTTGTGGTTTATTGTTGTCCATTGTTGGTTGATTGTTTGGTGATTATTTGGTGATTTATTTGTGGTGTTTTGGAGAACAATTATTTCGTTGATTATTTTGGAAGAGATCCTAGTGGGTTGTTGTTATATTGTTTAGGTCTTATCAATTGGTATCAGAGCAGAGTTTTAATTTAATCATTGTTATGGAGTCTATTAGTAATGGTGGAGGTAGTTTAATGATAAAACTGACATCAACCAATTATTCTACCTAGAGACGATGATGGAGAATTTGTTATATTATAAAGATTTGTTTGGTCCAATTGAAACAACCACAAAAGCAGGTGGCCCAATTTCTAAACCTACAAAATCAGAGAAAATGGAAGAAAAAGATTGAGAAAAGTTAAAGAGAAAAACTTTAGCGACTATTAGCCAGCGGGTTGATATTAGAATTTTCAACCACGTGTTTAAGAAGTTCGACCCATATGAGTTGTGGAAGAAATTGGAAGGTCTTTGTGAAAGGAAGACTACACATAACAAAGTTTGTTTAATCAAGCAACTTGTGAATTTGAAATTGAAGAGCATAAAGTCTATTTCTGAGCATCTGAATGATTTTCAGGATATTTTTAATAAGCTAACTACTATGAAGATTGATTTTGATTGTGAATTGCAGGCTTTGTTCTTGTTGAGTTCTTTGTTCGACAGTTGGGAAACCTTGGTTGTGACTATTTGTAACTCTGCTCCAGAACGTGTTTTGTCTTTGGATGTTATCAAACAAAGCATGTTCAGTGAAGAGATAAGAAGAAAGGAGATCGGAGATGATAATTCACATGCTCTTGTTGCTGAGAATCATGGAAGAAACAAGAGTAAGAGACCTAAAGACCATGGTAACTCAAAAAGGAGGTTCAAATATAAAGACAAAAAGAATAGGACATATCATTATTGTAACAAGTTTGGTCATATAAAAAAGTTTTGTTGTTGTTGGAAGAAAGAACAAAGTAAGAAGCAAGACTCACAAAAAGAGGAAGATGATAAAAATACTACAACAATTATTTCTCAGAGTGATAATGTTGTCACCTTGATTTGTGCAACCAATGAGTGTCATCGTGTAGAGAGTTCAAACACAAATTGCGTGGTAGATTCAGGTGTTTCATACCATTGTGTTTCCAAAAGAGAGTATTTCATGAACTATCAATCTTGTGATTTTGGTAGTATGAAGATGAGAAATGACAGCTCAACTAGCATAGTTGGGTTAGGTGATATTCGTGTGAAGAAAAATGTTGGATGCACACTTACATTAAAGAATGTGCGCCATATTCCTGATTTACGTCTTAACTTGTTATTTGCAAATTTCCTTGATCAAAAAGGATTTTGACATACCTTTTGCGATGGTAAATGGAAATTGTCTATGGGTTCAAT
Organism: Benincasa hispida; assembly: GCF_027475165.1. Taxonomy (NCBI): domain Eukaryota; kingdom Viridiplantae; phylum Streptophyta; class Magnoliopsida; order Cucurbitales; family Cucurbitaceae; genus Benincasa; species Benincasa hispida. Next base: position 5,886,086 of record NC_143485.1, on the reverse strand, counting down.
AATAGTTGCTCGAGTGAGTTGTGTTGCTCTTAGTATAAAACAACCTTGAACATATATTCTTCTGAGTTGAATGCAATAGAAGAAAAGAATTCTCCAAATTTGTGGCAGCGAAGGATAGGGCATATGAATGATAAAAGGGATTAAATTGTTGGCAGATAAATCTCTTATCTCTGTTAATAAAATAGTTTCTTTTGACCCTTGTGATCATTGTTTGGTAGGTAAGCAACATAGAATTTCTTTTACTGGGAAGTCCACCAAAAGGCAACAAAAATTGGAGTTAATACATTCTAATATTTGTGGGCCTATTGTGGTGGAGTCACTTGGTGGCAATAAATATTTTGCCACTTTTATTGATGATGTTACTCGAAAAACTTGGGTGTATGTGTTGAAGAAAAAAAAAAAGGAATTACATATAGAAGGTTGATCTTCAAGGGTAAGTTCTTTATAAACCCTATTTTCCCATTTTCTCAATTCTTATTGGCATGTGGTAAATTTAGAGTTGAATGCATAATTTTTTATGTTTGAATTTGTAAAATTCTGTATTCTGTAAAAATTGAAATTTGGGACCGATCCTCGCTTTCGCACTGGACCTTCATCAATTCATTCAATTGGATCATGTTTCAGCTACAATGATAACCTTGGATGTTAGTTTTTTGCTTTAGGGTTTAATGCTACTAAATGTCAAATAAAACATCTCATATTTTATTAAAGAAATAAAATGTTTGTACAATACAATTACAAACTACAAGACCCTACGAGACTTAGGGCATCAACCCCAACAATCTCCCACTTGTCTTAAAGCTAGTAGAGTGTACAATATACAAGTCATACTAATATACTAGTGTTGGAACTGGTGTCCTAAATCTCTTTGTAATGTCGTAGTTTGTAAACTTTGTATAAACATATTGTTGTTATATAAGTGTTATTTTATAAGCATACACTCAGTCCAATAAACTAAGATCTAAGTTATTTCATGTAATTTAAATAAGTATGAAGAGACATACAAGTAGAACTTGTTTAAATAATAACCTAAACGGTTTGTAGTAGATGGTAAGGTTGGGTACCTTTTCCTGGTAACACTACGGATATGACCCGCTTTGTAGGTGTTACAAGTGTTGTAAAGTGCTACAAATGATCTAATCCTGATCATTCATGTGGAGACATGTGAGCGGGGGTATCCTATACAAAGAGTTTATATAAAATCGGACTATGAAATTATTAGTCTTTTTATATAATGCTAATAATAATAGAGACTTACATTTCACTAAGATGACCATAGATGACATGACCTGAATCCTAAGTGAGTTGTGAACTCCTACTCATGAAGCCTTTGATTTGTATGGGTGAGAGTGGCCAGTTTGCCAACTCAACAAGCCTACCATTTTGAGGATTCATCTTACTGGGGAGATTGAAACACAGCTACACAAGACGGAATTCACTCATTCCCCAATGCAAGAGCAAGTAGATAAATTGCTCTCTTAAGGGCTGATTCCGGGTCTTGAACATAGTGGCCACACCCTCTCCTAGCCCGAGAGGGACTTAGTCATAGTAGAACTATGACTTATTGTGCATTAGAGAAATCAGTGGTACTTAAGGAGTTAGATGTAATTACAAGGGCAAAACGATATTTTGGCTCAACTGTACTTACGAGCAATTTGTGAAGGGCATCGCACTATTGATTGGTTATATTCAGTGGACACAGAAATTTATCTGTAGAGCGAAGAGTGCAACTGTCGGTCTTTAGTGGAGTGACCAACAGTTAACGGATGTTGGATAATTTAACTAAAGAGTTTAATTAATTATCTAAATACCGTTAGAGCTTCAATCTACAGGTCCATAAGGTCCCCTCTATAGCTCAACAAGAATTTAGTCGTGGTTTAATTTGAAGTGTTCAAATAAATTGAGGAAATTAATTATATATGATATAATTAATTATAATATAACTAAGAGAAATTTGAATATGATTAAAATACTAATTATATAAATGAGATTCATATAATTAAATTTAAATATAAATATGATTTATATTGAGAGGAATTAAATATTTGGATATGGTCTAAATATCAAGTATATGGATGAGATTCATATAAGTGAATTTAATTAAATGTGATTTATATTAAATGTCATTTATGGTTGAGAGAAAATAAAATCTATAGTTTCTGTTGTATTCGATGCAATATAAAACTATAGGCTATATGTTATATTTGATATATATATATATATATAAGAAAGTAGTTATTATATATTTTTTATTTTATTAATTTAATTGAAATTAATTAAAGGGAAAGAGTTACAACTCCCTCCCCTCATTCTCTCAATTAATATACATAGGATTCAAGTTGGTTGTGTAGGATTTTATTTCCTGAATTGACTCTGAGAGAATAGTTCCCTCTAAGAAAAAAAAAGTTCTCCATAGAAATTTCCCTCTCTTCCTCTCCATCTCATTCCCTCTTTTAAGGATTCAAGCAAAGCCCACAACTCTTGCTTGAATCCTTTATCCCAATAGAATACATAGGGTTCTCAAGTGATGGTGTCCGTTCTTGAAAAAGGAGATCCACATGGAGAAAGAGTTCCGTTCGTGACTTGTACGAGGGAGTTCTTGAAGAAAAGGTTCTCCAAAGGTAAGGGTTTCTGAAACCCTATATAATTTGTTTTAAAATATGCTGTAATTTTAAGTAAATGCATACCTTATTCTGTTTTACTGTAAAACTTTATATTCAATAAAAAATGGAATTTGGGATAATCTTTGCTTCCACTGAAAGGATCTTTTCGGAAAATTTCATTCCATTGGTACACAAAACAATAAACTAGGACATAAAATGCACCCGGTAGAAAACCTCCCACTTGCCTTAGATTATATGTGGCCTGTCTCGTAGACCCATACTCTGCAGATGACCCTCAAACACCTCAGACGTGAGGGCCTTTGTAAATGAATCGGTATCGTTGTGCTCCGTAGCTATCTGTGTGATGATCACGTCCTCTCGATGCACAATCTCTCAGATGAAATGATACTTTTGCTCTATATGCTTCTTATGCTTGTGAGTCCGAGGCTCTCGAGAATTAGTCACAACACCACTATTATCACAATAAAGGGTGATAGACTTTGACATGTCTGGAACCACTTCTAGATCAGTTAGAAATTTCCTGAGCCACACAGCTTCCTTAGAAGCTTCACAAGCCACTACATACTCAGCCTCCGTGGTGAAGTCAGCAATGCACCCCTACTTAATGCTCCTCCAAACTACTGCTCCTTCGTTAAGAGTGAACACAGATCATGATGTAGATTTCCTAGAATCCTTATCAATTTCAAAATCAGAGTCTATGTATCCTGTAAGGATTAAATCATTAGAACCATACACGAGCATGTAGTCCCTCATTCTCCGTAGATACTTGAGGATGTTTTTAACGACGATCCAATGATCAGATTCTGGATTAGACTGATATCTACTGACTATCCCCACTGCATAGCACATGTCAGGTCTAGTACATAACATTGAATACATCAAGCGGCCAATAGCCGATGTATAGGGGATCCGTCTCATTTGATCAACCTCTTTAGGTGTCTTAAGACACTGTTCCTTAGACAATATAACTCCATTTTTGAAAGGGAGTAAACCTCTCTTGGAACTCTACATCGAAAATTTCACAAGCATTTTGTTATATAGGATGTCTAAGATAAAGCTAGCGCTTTGTTCGTTCCATCTCTAAAGATCTGAATGCCCAGAACAAACTGCGCCTCTACCAAATCTTCAATTTAGAATTGGGTCGCTAGCCAATTTTTAGTTTCAATGAGTAGCCTACATCATTTTCAATTAGTAGAATATCATCAACATAAACGTTAGAAATGTCACACCCCCTCTCGAGTCTTGTCCCCTAGACCCAAAAGAAGATGTGAAGAAAGTTGACACCACCCTTGTGATATCAACTGCCCAACTTTCACCAACTACAGATAGCTAATATGTATGAGCCTTAACTAATTTTTACAAACAATTACAAATGTTCATACTATTACACAATATTAGCTTTAACAATCCTAATAAGTTTCAAAGATAACGCAATCTGAGTCTCGCTCTATGAGAGAGTAGTAGTTCTAGACCTTGGGCGGCTTTTCTGAGAACGTCCTGCTTTTGCTACCTGGGGGGAAATAAAACAATGAAAAAAATGAGCTAAAAAGCCCAGTGAGTGGCACATTTTAAACGAAAATAAGTTTTGTTTTACTAAAACAATTTGGGAAAAAAATTCATAAGAATGTAACCCTCCCAAACTGGTAACTGGATATCCCTGGCATGGTCATGTATTTCCCTGGGTATTCTCATGAATTCCCAATATGAATGATGTGAAAACAATCCCAATACGCTTATAGCCCGCCAAATGTGCACATGTCGACAATATCCCGTTCGACGTGCTATAGACACGCTAACAATTTCCTAGGGTACAATCCCAGTTTCCAATGCAAATTACAACAAGCAAAATAACAAGAATCACATTAACCAATAAAATCCAGAAAAACACATTTCCCGATCATGCCAAATTCTAAACTTTACACATATATATAATAGCATATGAATATAATTTATATAAAAATAATTAAAACCACTCACAGTCCTCTTGTTATTTCCTCGGGAATTCTCCTAGAATAGCTCCTAATCTGAATTCCTTGAATTCCACTTCTTTATAAAGAAATCCCAAATTCATCCAAAGTTCCTCCAATAATTCTATTTTAGTCTTAAAAATAACCTTAAAGTAAAATAATCAACTTACCCCCTTCAAAATACCGAAAAATAAGCCTAACTTTCCAAACATAGCTTATTAAGGCTATTTTGTAGGCTGATAGATGTTGTGGCTATAAGGCTGGGCGTTGCAGCATGCAGACGGGTGCTACTAGACGTTAGGCCTACCACAGGGTGGGCTTGACACGACGCTGGGCGTGGCACGATGCTGGGCAATCGTGCGCATGAGGGCTGGGCAATATGATGCGCGCAAGCATGCACTGGGGTGCTCAACCGCGAGGTCGTCCGTGTTGACAAGCGTCCACGCACGCCTGGTGACGGGTGTTCGTGTGCGTCTAGCAATGGGCATCTGTGCGCACCTGGCCTATACGATCAGCTGGGCCTTCTGTCTTCCAATGCCAATTCCTCACTCTTCACAACTCCAAGTTAAATGGAAACCTAGAGTCACCTACTACACTTCCTTTTGGACACTCTCACACTAATTTTACTTAATTTGCATGAGTAACTTATGCAAACCAACTCCCTTAAGTTGTCCTATTCTAGGCGTCCAAGCTTGCCCAAATCTTGACACCTTCACCTCCTTGCATGTCCAGGTGCCTTTTCCTTGTGTTGCCAATGCCTCCCCCTTGACACCACTACCATGACGTGTCCTCATCTCCTTAGGCCAACACAAATCCTATACTTTGCATGTCTTCTTGTGCATCCACCTCACCCTTGTTTAAGCTCAAATCAACGGTTAGCCACTTATTCAGACTAGCTATTAACCTAACCTTACTCTTCAAGTCACTCCTTGTCAATGCATATCCCATCCTATGGTCGTATACCCCTCTTGATCACATGGCATTGTCCAACCATTGGCCCCTCCTTGTGCCCACACTAACCTCAAGACCATCGCATGCCCCCCCCCCTTGGCTGCACACTTCTTTCCACACATGCTCTCCTTGGCGCATACCCTTTTCGGCCAACACATCTCCTCATGCGCTCATCATCCACACTTAGGCCATCACATGGTCTCTTCATCACACACCAACACAATTCAACGCCAAGTCTCTTCGCCTAGGCCATCCTTGTCGTATGTGTCCATGAGGCTTTCCTAACCTCAAGATGGGCTTAGCCATCGCATGGCTTCATTGCAAGGAACTTGCCTCACATGCGTTCAAATAACCTCGAATCACTTGGTTGCCACACACTCTACCATCTAACCTCGAATCACTTGGTTACCGCACACCCTACCATTTCTAGCATTTGGCAAGGGCTTAGCCACCATCTATTCACACATAACCTCAAAGAATCCCTTGTGGTCGCATCCCTCATGCGTCCACTAACCTCAACGCCTTCCCTCTACCCTTAACCAACAATCTAAATTCCCTCAATGACAAGGTCATCGCCTAACACATGGCATCAACGCATGGTTCCAACACTTAGCCAAATTTTTGTCCTCTTTATTCCACTTACCTACAACTTATGTTTTAGCCTTTAAAGTCTAGTTTTCAACACTTAAGGTATTTTCCTCCTCTTTCATTCCTCTTCAACCATCCTTACTATCTAAGTTTTAACCTAATTTACTTAGGTGAAATTTTGAGGGTTTACAGGATTAGTGGTACTTAAGGAGTAAGAGGTAATTATAGGGGTAAAACAGTAATTTGACTCAGCTGTAATTATGAACTACTCATGAAGGATCAAGTTATTGTAATGGTTAAATCTATGGATGCAGGAATATTCTACAACGCGAAGAGTGCTGCTATGGGTCTTTAGTGGAATGATTCACGGTTAATGAATTTTCATTAACATAATTATAGAGTTTAATTAGTGAATGTCGAATCATTGGAACTTATAATCTGTAGGCCCATTAGGTCCCCCTGCTAGCTCACAATAGGTAAACAAGGACCAAGAGTTTTGAAAGAATTTGGTTTGTTCAAATTAAATAAGGGAATAATTTTAATTGTATATGATGGAATTAATATAATGTATATAATACATTATACATAAAATTTATTTTGAATGAGATTCAAATTAAACTTTATAATAAAAGGATATTTATTATTTTAATATGATTCAAATAATTAATATGAATAAGAATCATATTAATACTATAGATTAAAATTTAATGTCAGTGACATTCATATTAAAGTTATAGGTTATGAGAGAGAAACATTTAAATGAGATCCAAATATTTAATAAATTAAATACAAGATATTTAATTTTGCAAATTAATTAATTAATTTACTTATTAATTATTGTAATTAATAAATTATTTAATTAAATTAAATAGGATTAACTTAATTAAATGAAAATGTGAAGTGGGAAATTAGAAAAATCACCCTACTTCACGTTAAACAAAAAAGGGAGGGAAATTTTCAAGTGGTTTTGTTATGGCAAAGAAATGACTTCCCACCTCCCTCTCTTTTCTCTTAATGATTTTACAGAGAAATGAGTTCTTTGTGAAATCTCTAGAAAAACAACAATTTCCTTTTTTTTCTGCGGACAATACCATGTAATTAGCATGCTTTAAAGAGGAGAGGGAAGAGAAGAAGATACTATTCACTTTTGTTGAAAATCGTTCTTCACGCACTCCTCTTCGATGGTCATAAACACGGCAACGAACACTTCTTCGGACAATACCACCAGGGCTTCCTCGCAATTCTCAAAGATCTCAAGTTTTGGACTTGTGGGCTCCTGATTGATTTTGGTAGGAAAGATTTCTTTGAGAGGAAGAAGGAGTTTTGCAAAGGAAAAAAGTTTTGAGTAAAACTATAGAGAGGAGACTCACCTTCTCTAATTTTCCTCAATCTCTGTCAAAACAAAGAACCCCCTTTTGTTAATGTGTGAGAGCATGAGTAGAGGGGAGTTACTAGAATAACTCCCTCCACTCATGATATCTCCCATTGGGAGTTATCATATAAATTTAATTTATTTTATAATTAATTTTTTTTAATTTAAATGGAACTACAAAATATATATTATCTCATTTAATATATATTAATAATTAATTAACATTTAATTAACTAAATTAAATATCATATATTAATTTTTTTATTTAAATCATATTCAAATAAAGTTCTCTTAAATAACCTATAGTTTAATATGAATCTCATTCATATTAATTTTAACATATGAATCTTATTCATAGAATTATTATTTGAATCTCATTCAAATATTTTTCTCCATATAATAAAGTATAATTTTGTAGCTCACAAGAAAATCAGTTTTATATCATAATGCATCAACATACATTATGTAATTGTATATTATACAATTAATTCCCTGATTCAATTTGAACAATTTAAATTGATCCAAAAAAACTGGGCCTCAAATTATCCTTTATGAGCTTGCAACGAGACCTAATGAACCAACAAATTAAAGCTCCAATTATACAGGATTATTTAATTAAACTCTTTAATCAAATTAACCAACGTTCATTAACTGTCGGTCACTACATTAAAGATCGACAACCGAACTCTTTGCACTATAGATATATTTCTATGTGCAATGGATATAACCAATCAACAGCACGTTGACCATTCACAAATTGCTCGTAAGTATAGTTGGATCAAAATTACCGTTTTACCCATATAGTTACATCTAACTCTTTCAGTACCAATGATCTCTTTAATGAACAATTAGTCACAGTCCCATTATAACTAGACCCCTCTTTGGCTAATGAGGGGATGAGGGTCCTCATTGTTCAAGACCCAAAATTAGCCCTTAAGGATGGAATTTACTCATTCTCCATCTAACTTCTTCAGTACTAATGATCTCTCTAATGAACAATTAGTCATAGTTCCATTATAACTAGACCCCTCTCTGGCTAATGAGGGGATGAGGGTCCTCATTGTTCAAGACCCAAAATCGACCCTTGAAGAAAGAATTCATCTACTTGTACTAATAAAGGGAATGAGTAAATTTCATCTTGTGTAGTTGAGTTCCCAGTTCCCCACTCAGAAGAATCGCTAAAATGGTAGGCTCATTGAGTCGGCGAATCCAGACACTCTCACCCATAGAAATTAAAGGACCACCACCTTCATAGGTAGGAGTTCGCAACTCATTTAGATTATGGTCAAGTCACCTATGGTCATCTAGTGAAATGTAAGTCTCTTCTAGCAATGATGTTATAGAGAGAGACTAATCATTTTGTGGTCCGGTCTTATACAAATTCTATATATAGATACCCTCACTCAAATGTCTCCACATTAATGATCAGAATCAGATCATTTATAACATTTTACAACAATTTTAACAATTACAAAGTGGATCGCATCCGTAGTATCATAAGGATAAGGTACCCAGCCTTATCCATTTACTACAAGCCGTTTAAGTTATTACTTAAACATGATCCACCTGTATGTCTCCACATACATGTTTAAGTTACATAAAATAACTTAGGATCTTAGTTTATTGGATTGAGTTAGTGCACATAAAATAAAAATTATTTTATTAATAACAATTTATTTACATATATTTACAAACTATGAGAATACAAGAGATTTAGGACACCAATCCCAATAGCGAGGAAGATCAATTAAAGGCATCCCAAAAGTGTTTTTTTGATTTGATTGTGACAAGGAAATTTTTTAAGAAAACAGTGTTCTTCAAAAGGTAATTCCTCTCAACTCAATTTATGTTCTTGAATCGATGCTTAGCCTGAAATTTATTTTTCATTCTCCTAATTTCAAGACAAAAGCGATAAATCGCTTTCGCTGTAGGATTCAATCCCTTTAGTTAATATGTTATTTAAAATAATGGTTTATTATTTTATATATGAAATTATTAATTAAATATATATCTAAGGTTATTTTATGAAATTTGAATACTATGTGGTAGACATACATGTGGATCATGTTCAAGTAATAATCTAAATGGTTTATAGTATATGGATAAAGTTAGATGCCTTATCCTGGTGACACTATGTATACAACTTATTTTATAATTGTTATAAGAGTTGTAAAGTGTTACAAACGATTTGATCCTAATCGTTCATGTGGAGACATGTGAGTGGAGGGATCTTATACAAAGAGTTTGTATAAGACTTAATCGCAAAATGAATAATCTCTCTTTATAACACCGTTGACTGAAGAGATTAACATTTCATTGGATGACCATAATGACTTGACCTTAATCCTGTGTGAGTTATGAACTCCTTTCTATAAGGACAATCCTTTGATCTGTATGGGTGAGAGTGGCTAAATTCGCCCACTCAATATGCCTACCATTTTAAGGATTTATCCGAGTAGGAAGCTAGGAACATAGCTACACAAGATGGAATTCACTACTTCTCGTCTTTAGGATAAGTAGATTAATTGTTCCCTTAAGTGCTGATTCCAGGTCTTGAACAAATGTCCCTCCCTCTCACTGGCTAGAGAGGGTTTTGTTTTTGGTAGGACCATAAACAAGTTGTTCATTATAGGATACGTGGGACTTAAGGAGTTAGATGTAATTACAAGGGTAAAATGATAATTTTGGTCCAACTATAATTACAAGCGATTCATGAAGGGTCGACTTACTGTTGATTAGTTATATCTGTGGACATAGAAATATATATGCAGTTCAAAGAGTACAACTGTGGATCTTTAGTCGAGTGACTTACAGTTAATAGATGTTGATTAATTTAATCAAAGAGTTTAATTAATTAATCTCATATCATTGGAGCTTCTAATCCCTAAGACCATTGAGTCCTCTTGCTAGCTCACTAAACTTAAAACACGAATCATCTAATATTGGATTAATTTGAATTGTTTAAATTAATAAGGGAATTAATTCTATGAGATACAATTAATATAATGTATATAGATACATTATGATATAAAATTAATTTTGAATGAGATTCAAAATTATACTTTATTTTATGAGAGAGAAATATTTAAATAAAATTCAAAAATTATTTATATGAATGAGATTCACATTAACAATATAGGTTATATGAGAGAAATAAATATTTGAATAAGATTCAAATACTATTCATATGAATGAGATTCACATAAATCTATAGGTTAAAATTAATATGAATGAGATTCATATTAAAACTACAGGTTATGTGAGAATATATTATTTTAGTATGATTCAAATGAAATTAAATATACGATATTTAATTTATTAGTTAATTAATTATTTAATTAATATTTATTTAATTTTATATTAAAGTTTATTTAATATATACATATAGACATACATATATATAATAAATGAGAATAACTTCATACATATTGGTGGAGGGAAGTTGTAACTCATCCTCCAATGAAATCTTTCATACTCTCATATTAAGAGAACTTTATTTTCTTCCTCAAGTTCTCTCTAAAAATTTCTCCCTTCCAAATAAGGACCTTACCATCCTTAATACTTGTCTGGAGAATAGCAAGGAAACCAAGTGATAGTGTCTCACTCGGTGTTCGTGACTATTCGTGGGAATTGAAGAAGTCTTGAGTTCGTGTCTATTTGTGAGATCGACACAAAGAGAATGATTTTGTTGAAGACGGTCTTCAAGAGGTATTATTCTCTTATCCCATTTGGTTTATTTCTCTATTTTTTTCATAAATTTTCAAAATAATTTTCAAAGATACATTCCCACACTTCCGCTGAGGAATTTGATTCCTTTACTAACCCACACTGTCAAACACCTTTAGCATGTCTAAGTTTGGAAGGTGGTTAAACCAGTTTTTTTCGAAGTTTAGTGAGGTATGTGGGCATTTGTTTAAAGTAAAGATAGTACATGAGACTACTTCAGCCCACCATTTTTCATGAACAAAGGCATCTAACAATTGACATCTTACTCCCTTCATGATACTTCTGTTGAGTCTCTTTGAGCTTGTTTGGTTGGCTAGATTCTCTTATTTTAACAAATTTGTGTTTGGTAGACAAACAGGATTATGTTTAAAAAATTATTTTTAGATTTTGTAATCCAAATAGCACAAAATCTAAAAAAATATTTTAATGTTTTTATTGTATCCATATTTTGAATTTTAAATTTTGAAATGTATAATCATATTAAATAAGAATAAAAATGTTTTGAAATACAGTACATCATGTTATAAATTCAATTCATTTTTTTCAAATTAAACTATGTAATATGTAATGTATTATAGATAATATAGTACTGAGAAATAATAATTATCCAAAAGTTTTTAACATAAAACATGTTCATGAATTGACTAATAATAATTTATTGTCAATATAATATTTGGTAGATAACTATAACTAGTTTTATAATTTAAAAGTATATCAAATATATTTTTAAAAAAGTGTTTAAATTATAAATTATAAATCTGCTATCAAACACATATCTGAAAACATACATGAAATACCACGATGTTTCATTGAATTTCTCTTTCTTTTTTTTTCTTTCAAATTTATGTTTTCAAATTCCCAAAGTATATCACATTGTCTTGTGTCTTGTGATACCATTCTCTCCACAAAACTTGTTAAATTCCTCACCACAAAACTCTAAACCATATTTAGTCCTAAGAAAATTAATTTCTTTTCAACTTTGCTTTTCAATCCTTAGTTTCAATTTTTTGAATTTTTCTAGAGCTAGGTCTTTAGTTTTTAAGAAAAACACCCAATTTTTTCTAGAAAAATCATTATTAAAGTTTAGAAAGTACCTTGAACCACTCGAGAAGGAGTTGATGATGGTTACCATGGGTCAGAATATACGTAATCGAGTATTTCCTTAGTTATATGTTGAGCTTTTGTGAAGCTATATCTTACTACTCCGCTTAAGATGTAATGTTCACAAAACTTCACTGCTTTACAACTATTCTAAGTCAGAACTTCTTGCTTAGAAAAAATTTGTAGTCTTTTATGGCTAATATGTCAGAGTATTTTGTGCCACAATTCTCCTTCGGTTAATTTTTCATTCAAAACAACTAAGGCAGGATGAGCCATTTCCACATCTTTAATGATATAGACTTCATTCCTTTTCTTTTTTATTAGAACTTTAGAATCTTTTATTACTTGAAGAGTTCCTTTAACTCCTCATCATTCATTGTCTATTAAATCTAACATACCTAATGAGATTAAGTTCATTTTCAAAGTAGTAACATGTCTTACATTCCTTATTAGCTTTTTTTTTATCCATCCTTCATTTTAAGAGAAATGGAGCCAATGCCTAATTTTATACACATTATTGTTACCTATATAGATAGATCGATCTCCATCATGATAGAACCAACCCAAGGAAGGTGTACCCTGAATCAAGGAACTAATCTTGAACTTTTTCATCATTGTCATGAGTTCCTTTCTCATTTGAGGCAGCTAGAACATCTCTAGAAGTCAACCCATTTTCTCCTATAGCAGCTTCTCCTTGTTAGTGGTTTTGAACTTCCTTATCAAACTCAACCCCTAATAAAATATTAAGTGTTGGATTTTGGAAAAATATTAGAAGTGTAATGGTCCCCATTGAAAAGGCTCAAGAAAGTGATGCACTCCAAGCATTATAAAAGGAGTCTATGCCTTTCGTTTCAAATCATCCCAATTAGAAATACTTTAAGCTTGAGTGTGCTAACTCTAGTCAAATTTTCATTTTTGTATTCTCTTGAGTGTGCTAACTCTATCAAAGGGTGTGAGTAGTATAAAAGTTTTGAAAGAGTACTCTTATAATTGGATTGGGAGAAAATTATTTTATGTGATTGTAACAATTTTTCACATAGTGGATTTCCATCTTGTGGGCCATGATTTTTCTCCGTGTTTGGAGTTTTTCACATAAATTCTTGTGTTTTCTAGTTTTATTGCTTTCTTTTAATTTCTTTGTAATTATTTTACTTATTCCTACGGTAATAGTGGGAGTGAAGGAAATCGGAACGATGATTTCTGTGATCAGTGGAAGCAAGATTACTCCAAATTATAATCATGAATAACCAAATCATTTACAGTCGACTTCAATACAAATGATTATGCAAATATACAGAGAAATTACAGCATGAACATCAAATGTACAGAAGGAAAAACTATACTAACAAAGGTAGCAGCGTCTCCTCGCTCCGATGCGCGCTCTGATCGATCACAGCAACCACGAGCACCCGATCTACACGACCGCAGCACCGCACGAACACTTCGCACTCGTCCTCAACGATATCCTCTGTCACGAACTCCTCCACAATAGCAAATGGCCTTCGTAGCACCACGAATGGCCTCGGAAAACCTCGACGGTGTCAAGTTGAGTTTGACACCACCAACAAAGAAACTTTGGTATTCTTGGTGTTAGAATCCAGAGGGTGGGCTCTATTCGGACTTGGTATGAGGCAGACGAACAGAGGAAACAATGATCGCGTACACGACTAGGAAAGTGGGAGAAGTCAGAGACCTATTGTATAGGTTGATGCCCAATCGTTTAGATAAAACTATGCAATTGTCTAGCAAAAGCTATGTGATCGTTTAGCTCGGTCTATTCTACACGATCCTTTACCTTGGGCCAGCGATCGTCTAGCAAAGCTGCGATCGTTTAGTAAACACTGCATGATCGTTTAGCTAGCAACTGCACGATCGTTTACCTAGCCCAGCCATCGTTTAATAAACTTGTATTTACTTGACGACTTCTATGAGTTTCTTTTCACCAGAGAGAAAACTCAAAACTTTTCAAACTTTGTAAAAAACCTCTGTTTCAAAATAGGAAACTGATTTCCTTTTAAAACCTCAAGGTTACCATGATCAATAACCACCCATTACATTTGGTTATTTAAAAGAAAAAGTATTAATTATCTAATAATCAATATAATTATAAATATAAATGATAACCAACTTATCATACTATATTTATAACCTATAGTTTTAATATTTCATCTCATGGAACATATAAACCATAGTTCTTTTTCTATTCCATGGAACTTAATGTAAATCTCATTTACATCAATCCTCCACTAGATGTATCTCATACATCATATTGATTATATCACATATAATCAAAATACCTCTTGTCAATTTGAACATTTCAAATCAACACCAAGAACTGATCCCTCAACATGAATCCAAGCTACCAAGGGGACCTGATGGACCTGTAGATCCGAAGCTTCAACGGTACGTGAATAATTGACTAAACTCTTTAGTCATGGGATCCACCATCCGTTAACTGCCAGAAACTCCACTAAAGACTGACAGCTGAACTCTCCTCACTACAGATATATTATGTGTCCATCTTAACTAATGAGCAGTGCGAAAACCTTTCACAGATCGCTCGTAAGAACAGCTAGGCCAATAACCGTTATGCCTCTGTAGTTACATCTATCTCTTTAAGTACCATTGATCCCTCTAATGAACATAAATCCTAGTTCTACTATGACTCAGTCTTCTCTTCCAAAGAGAAGTTGTGGCCACTATATTCAAGCCCCGAAATCAACCCTTAAGGGAACAATCTCTGTACTTTTTCCTACTTTGGGAAAGGAGTGAATTCCATATTGTAGATTTAGTTCCCAACTCCCAAATCAGAAAAGTCCCCAAAAAGGTAGGCATGTTGAGTTGGAAATCTAGCCACTCTCACCCATACTAATCAAAGGACCGCCCTCAAAGGCAGAAGTTCACAAAACACTCAGGATTGAGGTCGTGTCACCTATGGTCGTTTAGGTGAGATGCAAGTCTCTAGTATCAACAGCGTTATATACAGAGTCTAGTCATCTCGTGGTCTAGGTCTTGTACAAACTCTTTTTATAGGACACCCCTACTCCACGCCTTCACATGAATGGTCAGGATCAACCATCTGTAGTAGTTTACAACACTTGAAACTTCTACAAAGCGGTCGTATCCGTAGTGTCACAAGGATCAGATATCCTACCTTAATCCTTATACTATAGACCAATTTAGGTTATCACTTAAGGCATGATCCACTTGTATATCACATGTACATGCTTAAGTTCACATAAGATAACCAAGGAGCTTTGTTTATTGGATATGAGTAAATGCCAGAATTAAATAACACTTATTTTAATCATTTAACAATGTGCATCTTTACAAAACAACGAGACTCCGGGAGAATTAGGACATCGATCCCAACAGGGAGGTTTTTCCTAATAAGGGGTATCAGAGCTTTAGGTTCATAGTTAATTGAATTTCTGAGTATGCTCTATGGTAGGAGTATTGTCCAAGTTCCACATTAGAAAAGAATACTTGAGATAGGATGTAGTGTTTTATGGATAGTGTGATTTGTTCACAATTTGCTATTTTGTGAGAAAGTGAAGTACATATGTCAAGCTTTATGAGTCCAATAAAGTTTGATGTGGAGAAATTTGATGGATGGATCGACTTTGGCTTGTTGCAAGTGCAAGTTAAGGATATGTTGATACTATCTACACAAGGCCTTGAAAGAAAGACCAATCAGTGTTACTTCTACAGAGTTAAGTAGTGACGGTGGTCCAGAAGACTAAGTCATCTACATTCATAACACATCATGCACAACTCTTAATGGCTTAGCTATACTACGGTCAATCAACCGAATACCCACATTAGTGCTACTAAGATGAAGCATTCTAAGCTCATAAACAGAGAAGCAGACATGATACTTACAGCTGCTTTTAAGTCAATCAAAGCATGATGTAGCTTCTTATTACCTACTTTACAGGGTAGGCAGAACATACCTGGATCATCGCGTTTCACATGGAGGTTACTGGGAATGATGTTGGTTGCCTAAGCAACAAGTATTTCTTCCTCCTTCTTCACCCACTACATAGAGCTCGTCTAGTGGAGCTAGCAGTCACCATTCTAAGGGTCTCAATAGGTTTTCCTTTCTCTTCATTCCTCTCAAAACTGAGGAATCTTCGTCGAAAAGGAATAGAACTATGTAAAAGATCAGTACTAACATGCTCAAGGCTTTTAGGTGCTTGGGGTCTACGCTCATTTTCATCATAACCAAACAGTTCATTAAATTCTTTCTCAGTAATACAAATTCATAGATTCAGGGTGGATAAGGAGACCAAAGGATTCTGATGGACTTACGGTGGTCAGGGCACTCACGTTCCTCACCTGGTGTTCGAGTCGAGCTAGGAGTTTACCACATTGGACATCAAGCCTATTCATAGTGGTGGCAAATTGAGTGTTCTAGCTGGCTACGTGCTACATACCCATCATCGTTTCCTTATGGAATAGGGCATTCTCCTCTTAGATTTTCTTTGTTTCCTATAGAAGGTCATCACATCCTTCTAGAATGTCAGCATATTATTCACCAATGACTTCACCACATCCTCCAATGGTTAACTGGGGTTGTTAGATGTACTTTTCTGATGGTCTCCTTGACATCCCCAATGAAAGCTGGAATGATCTCGCTATCTGGGGTTGTAGGTGTTGTTGTATGGATCACGCCTCTACCTTCCTTGGCCTCTAACATAATGGACTTCCTCAATAGGGGTCTGAGGTTGTAGTTGAGCCTTGCCAATCTATTTCACAAGAAAAGTGAGGTTAGTTAATTTAGATAGTTATTCTTTAACTCTTGTGACTCAGATAAGGTGAGTCCATTTGCTCTCGTGCTGAACTCTTGTGATTTCTCTGCCATCCTTGAGATCAACTCCCTGGCTTCAGAAGGGGTTTTATTAGCTAGGGCTCCACTAGTTGCGACATCTATCGAACTCCAGTCATTTGAGAGAAGTCTAGAATAAAAGTACTGGATAAGCAGAGGATTTGATATCTGATGATGTGGGAAGCATGCACATAACTGCTTAAATCTCTCCCAGTAGTCATACAATGTCTCCCCATCATTGTGAGTTATGCCATAATTTTTTTTTCTGATGTTGTTAGCCTTCGAAGAAGGAAAGTACTTTTCCAAGAAAAGCTTCTGTAGCTCGTTCCATGCAATGACTGAACCAGGTGGCTAGTAGTAGAGCCAACCTTTGGCATTCTCCTTAGAAATGCTCTAAGATTAAGCAACTTCTTCGTGACTCCATGGGGTCTTATCCCAATACAAATTACATAAAAATCCTTCAAATGTTTGTGGGGATTTTTTCTTGTACTTCAATTGAACTGAGAAAACATGTGGATAAGCTTTGATTTCAACTTAAAAGGCACTATGGTGGGAGGGTAGACTAAGCACAGAAGCTACTGTGTCATGTCAGGCTGAGACAACTTCCTTAACATGTACTCAGGGGCATCCCTCATGTCTACTGCTGGCGGTAAGTCCTCTTACTCTTCCTTTTTTCTGATTGTTCAGCCTCTTGCTTACTTTTTCTTTGTCTTTTCCTCTCTTGTTGAAGTCGTCGTTCTTTCTTATTAATATATGCACAATTTTGAAGTCCATGACCTCCAAAAGAATGGGCATACACGACAAGAAACACAAACAATAAATTGAATTCAAGAATTGGCTAAAACAGTTGCTAAGATTCCCCGACAACAGTGCCAATTTGAACACTGGAGAATTTGTCGTCACAAGAAAACCCCTAAAAATAAAATAATATTTATGAACTCCAATCTTTACTGCCTATAGTACGTAGTATAAATGGCAAAATTGGGTCATCTCCATAGAGAATCTGAGATGAATTAACCAATTTATGAATTCGAGAGCTAACACAAGAGGGAGGGGGTTGTGAGTAGTTTGGTTTGCAATTGAATTTAAAAGTGCAATTTAAATGTAGTCTCAATTTGATTTAAAGCCTAACTTAGGGAATTCATCATTCATTTATTTGATTGGTTGTTCATAGAAACTCTAAAAATCATTGCATGCTTAATTCTATTTATGGCTCGTCAGCTAGACTAACGATGAAAACTAACGCCCTAATTAACTGATCCATTTCTTAATTAGTCTAGATACTTTATTAATTGGTTCCATTAGATGCCTAATTAATTAAAAATATTGCACTAAGCCTAGGTAATCTAGCCAAGGTCATTATGAAAGACCTTAAATTACTAACGATGTGATTCTTGAATAATTAATCAGCAATGTAGTAAACGGATTATTCTAAATAACCTAAAAATTACTCACAAGCATGCTCTAATTTGTGCCCTAATGGAGATACACACATAGATATATTTTTCTCATAGCAAAGCAAAGAAAACATTATGGGTGATCAAGCCACAATATATTCAAGCATAGATAATAAAACTCATCAAGAATTCAGAGGATTACAACAACAAAGCATTAAATTCAAATCCTCACAAGCAAATCGAATTAATTTCAACCTATACTAAGTTAGAAGCACTTACCTTAGCCACTCATGTGCCAAGATGAAGTCTAAAATCAAAATCAAAATGAAGAACTATAAGAGTTTACGTCTAGGAACTGAAAATACAGAGAGAATGGAATTGCTGGCTGTCAAATCAAGCATAATATGACCTAAATCATGAAAATTTTATTTATACAATCAGTAGAGCATAACTATGTTGAGGGGAGTGTAGCAACGCTGCTATCAAAGTGTTTACATGCAGAAATGCACGTCATCTTTCGCCTTTTATTTAGAATTATGAGGGCCGTTAAGTAAAATATGCGACAATTATGTTAGGAATTCATGAGAAAATGAGTTTGCGTCGTTCATCATTAAGAATCTCGGCTAACCCACTATTATGTGTGATAATGTGTTGAATTGTCTATCTTTGTAGTTAACGCAAAAAGCGGACGCAGATGCGAAAGCCGGGCTATCGCATAGACAACTGCATGTGGAGAAATTCTCCATCGCAAATGCGAACGCATACGTTCAACGCATGGGTGTTGCGGTAATCAACTGCATGCATCCATCGCATAGGAGTTGCGATTGTCAAGCGATTGCATTCATCGTGTAGAAGTTGCGGTAATCAAGCGAATGCGATCATTGCAATATTGCGGCTACACAATGATAACTATAATAGAAGGATGAATGAAAGGTTGGTGGAATGGAAACATCAACGCATATCTCGGAAAAATCAAAAGATGATGTTCAGTAAAGGACCATCACGCCGCGAATGTCAAAATCAGAGTAGGTCTATTAATGCTATCAGCGATCAAGCTCTATAAATAGAAGCCGCTGAGCATAACTTCAACTGATCCAAGGTTTCCATTCAAGGTTTCCAACCTTCGGGTGGATACTTGTGATCCAGACCAAAGCGTTAGAAGAAAGCTTGAGAGTTCTTCATCTCCTTCATCCAGTCCGAGTGATGACCGGAGCCTTCGACGGAGTTAGATCTCGAGAGAGTCAGTTCCACCGCCCTTCCATGGAACCAATGGTAACCTTGACACACATCTGCTAGAAGCAAGACATTGCTTCTAGCTGGTCATTTCATTTTATCTTCTTTTCTTATATTGTATTGTATTACATTTTGGATTAAGAAATTAATACATTGTGTGTTCAATGAATTTCTATGTTTCCTTTGATTCCATCTCCATCTTTCTTTGCTTAGCATCCTTAACTTTCATTGCATCACATAGTGAGATTGCTAAAGTATCGCATACTTAATCATGCGGCATAGAAATATGAAGCATGTAGCAAACCACCAAGAGATGTGCGTTGCATGAGTGTTGTGAGAAAACCTTATTTGCTTAGTGTGAAGCTGTAGCAACGCCTGTCTATAGGCGGACGCAACACTTATCTATGAGTAAAGTCAGCAACAATTAACTGCCCGAGAGGGTAAGTGGTTGGTCGCATTAAGCAATGTAAGCAATTATTCACTAGAGATAGGAATAATCCTACGTCAGCCAAGTTTATGCGGTTACCTTGTCTTATATACGCATCATTCATCATTTAGGCACACTTGGGAAAGTAGTCTAAAACCCAAATCTAATACTCGAGAGAGCGGATTAGAACGCATAAGCAAGAATGGGGAACTTAGAGATAAGCTCTGTTTGCCATTACACAGTGTATGCACCCTACGGATAGGATATTGCATTCGTCTAGAAGTAGGATACAGTGGTATGTGGTCATCACGCTTATGTGTGAGAGCATGTAAGCGGGTTATGGAGGCTTAGGCATAGGCTTCTCGACACTATCACATATACATCGCATGCATCCTAGAAATAGGCTCAAGTGTGTGTAGCATGATCGCATAGCTTGCATTGGCTGAGGTTGCCCTTGCGGTCAAACTTAGAGTTACGATGAAGACATCTTCACATTTTATCTATTTGTCCATACATTTACTACGCGTCAACAGTTGTCGTGTCTCTACCTCTCATTCATACTTCTAA
This sequence comes from Benincasa hispida, assembly GCF_027475165.1. Lineage (NCBI taxonomy): Eukaryota > Viridiplantae > Streptophyta > Magnoliopsida > Cucurbitales > Cucurbitaceae > Benincasa > Benincasa hispida. Next base: position 5,865,305 of record NC_143485.1, on the reverse strand, counting down.
TGTTTATTCTATTAGTTAGGAGTAGGAGTAGTTTGTAGCTTATACCCTCCATCATTCTTTTATTCATCCACCGCATACACATTACCGGATAGCATTTAGTTACAAGTCCCTCAATTCAACCTTGGATCACCCGAGAAACTTGCGTTCGTGTTATACTTGGCGTGAGCACAAGAAAACTTGTGACGGGAATGCATGGTCATCGCATACATTCGTTAACGTATAGTTTCATTCTAATGCATGACCACCGATGCATGGGAATCAACGCATAACCTAAGACATGCATCTCATAATTGCGTTCACTAAATTTTCATCATCAAGTTTTTGGCACCGTTGCCGGGGACTTGGCAGCTAATTATTTGTTGAGTTTTGTGTCTCTGCAGGCAACCTTTTTATCTTGGGAGTATTGTAGCTTGTGCGACTAAGTTGCAAACAATATTGAAGTGTAGGCGATGCACTAAAACCCAATATTCACCCTAAGGTAGAAGGGCAATCAGTCGCATGAGCTGAAGGTAATTTTAAGCACATGGTGGCCAACATGCGCCCAAAAATTGCCAGAAGTTCCAATGGTCAGGGAAAGCTCTTGACCTAAGCAGTTGAGAGCAATCTCCTATAGGGGAGACTTCTTGTGGTGACAACACTCCAATTTCTTCAGGGACTTCTTCTATTCTATCTTTAACTTGCTTTCTTAGTTTAGTTTATTTTTATTGTTATTTTGGATATGCGGCTGCTTCCTTGGTTGTGGTGCGTTTGTTCCTTGCAAGTGCGAAAATAGTTCTCCTCGATGCGCATTATAATGGAAGAATTCCCTCCATCCTTCAACGCATGGCTTCGATCGCGTGGATTCCAATGCATAATCGCATGCGTTATTCCGCTTAAGGTCTTTTCTTGTTATCTTTTATGCATTATCCTTTTGAAATTCTCCTTGTCCGATTTTGTTCCTTTGTGATGCATCTATGATGGTACGTATAATTCACTGCATCCACTTACTAAGCATCACAAGGTGCTCCCTACTTTTTAATAGCTTCTTCAAATTTTGAACGTCTTAAGTTTTATTATGTGCAAACCTTGGCTCAAACATTTATTATCGCATTCCTGTTGATTTTGTTTTTAGCTTTGCGGTGAGAATGCTGCCAACCTCTAAGTTTAGCTTACCGCATTCGAATAAGTAATCGGAATTTTTTTTGAATTATTTTGAATGAACACATTCTCAAATGCTAAACGCAAAGTTGCGGCGAATGAATAAAAAGTTTTTTAGACAAGGCTTGTTGGATTTAAACTTAGAACAGATCTTTTTGAAGAAGTAGAAAAAGTGGAGAGAGCGTTGCGGCCATGGTTAGAGGTATGTGTAAATTATATTCTGAGAGGCTAGTCATCGCAAAGGAAAGCCTGATGGTGAGTTAGAATTTCTTGAGTATAACACATGCTTGAGGCCAAGCATGATTCTAAGTTTTGGGGTGTGATGACATGCAGAAATGCACATCATCTTACGCCTTTTATTTAGAATTATGAGAGTTATTAAGCAGAATATGCAGAAATTATGTTAGAAATTCATGAGAAAATGAGTTTGCGTCGTTCATCATTAAGAATCTCGGCTAACCCACTATTATGCGTTATAATGCGTTGAATTGTCTATCTTTGTAGTTAACACAAAAAGTGGACGCAAACACGGAAGCCGAGCTATCGCATAGACGACTGCATGCAGAAAAATTCTCCATCGCAAACGCGAACGCATACGTTCAACACATGTGTGTTGCGGTAATCAACCACATGCATCCATCGCATAGGAGTTGTGATCGTCAAGCGATTGCGTTCATCGTGTAGAAGTTGCGGTAATCAAGCGAATGCGGTCATTGCAAGATTGCGGCTACACAATGATAACCATAATAGAGGGATGAACGCAAGGTTGGTGGAATGAAAGCATCAACGCATATCTCGGGAAAATCAAAAGATGATGTTGATATTTCACCTACCACGCCGTTAGCAGCAGATATTCAGAAAAGAACCATCATGCCGCGAATGTCAAAATCAGAGCAGGTCCATTAATACTGTCGGCGATTAAGCTCTATCTTTCTTTGCTTAGCATCCTTAACTTTCATTGCATCACTTAGTGAGATTGTTGGAGTATCGCATACTTAACATGCGACATAGAAATATGAAGCATGTAGCAAACCACCGGAAGGTGTGCGTTGCGTGAGTGTTGTGAGAAAACCTTATTTTCAAAATCTAAGCTGTAGCAACGCCTGTCTATAGGCGGATGCAATGCTTATCTATGAGTAAAGTCAGCAACAACTAACCACCCGAGAGGGTAAGTGGTTGGTCATATTAAGCAATGTAAGTAAGTATTCACTAGAGATAATCTTAAGTCAGCCAATTTTATGCGGTTACCTTGTCTTATGAATGCATCATTCATCATTTAGGCATACTTGGGAAAGTAGTCTAAAACAAAAATCTAATACTCGAGAGAGCGGATTGGAACGCATAAGCAAGAATGGGGAACTTAGAGATAAGCTTTGTTTGCTATTACACATCATATGCACCCTACGGATAGGATATTGCATGCGTCCAGAAGTAGGATACGGTGGTATGTGGTCATCGTGCTTATGTGTGAGAGCACATGAGCGGGTTATGGAGGCTTAGGCATAGGCTTCTCGACACTATCGCATATACATCGCATGTGTCCTAGAAATAGGCTAAAGTGTGTGTAGCATGATCGCATAGCTTACGTTGGCTGAGGTTGCCCTTGCGGTCAAACTTAGAGTTGCGATGAAGACATCTTCACATTTTATCTATTTGTCCATACATTTACTATGCGTCACCCAAGAAACTTAGTTCGACCTCCGATCACCCAAGAAACTTGCGTTCGCATTATACTTGGCGTGAGTACAAAAAACTTGTGACGGAAACGCATGGTCATCGCATACATTCGTTAATGCATAGTTTCATTCTAACGCATGACAACCGATGCATGAGAATCAACACATAACCTAAGACATGCATCGCATAATTGCGTTCACTAAATTTTCATCATCACAAAGCGTTGCTACACTCACTGCTACAGTGTCCAATTTACCAGTGTGCATGTGTTCTCCTTTGTCCATCAACTTTCAGATCATTGCAACATCTAGGCTTGAAGGAACCATTGAAGATCCTTGAGTGGAAAATGGGATCGGACCAAAAATCCCAAATTTACAAAATGTTTAAAATTATAGAAACAAACATAAATTATGCATCTAAAATTAATTTAAACCATGCTAAAACTAATTTACAGAAAAGTAAAATGGGTTTCAGAAACCCTTACCTTTGAAGATCAATTCTTCAAGAAAGAAACCCTCACAAAAGGACACCACCACGAGAAATCCACTGTATTCTCTGAATGAGAATCTAGGAGGTGTGGGCTCTGACTATTTTGGTAAAGAGGGAATTTTAGAAAGATGAGAGTAAGAGATTGGGATGAGATTGAAAAACTTATAGAACCTTTTTGTAATTTTTCTTCAGGAAGAAGAAGATGAATAACCAGCAAAAATATAAACTGAAACCCACTCTCACGTTCTAGAGAGAAAAAGGGAGAGGGAGTTACAACACCCTCCCTAAAATTTTTTAAAAATATAAAATTAATTTTAATAAAATTCTTAATATATATTTATTTGATAACAACTTTATCATGTAATATATATTAAACTATTGTTATATCATATATAACATATAACCTATAGTTTAATATTGTATCCAATACAATATAACCTATAGTTTAATTCTTTCAACAACGATATTTAATATAAATCTCATTTACATTAAATTTAATTTTATGAATCCAATTCACATAATTAATATTTGAATCATATGCAAATATTTAATTTCTCTCAAATAAACTTTATATTATAATGTATCAAATACATTATAGTAATTATATCATATATAATTAAATTAAAATAGTTATATGACATATAATTAATTTCCTCAATCAAGTTGAACAATTCAAATTAATCCAAAAATTGATTCTCATTAATTTTCGTTGAGCTACAGAGAGGCATGGACATGTAGCTTAAAGCTCCAACGGTATGTGAATAATTAATTAAACTCCTTTAATTAAGTTATTTACCATCCGTTAACTGTCGGGCACTCCACTAAAAATCGATAGCTGCACTCTTCGCACTACAGATATATTTCTATGTTCATTGAATATAACCAGTCAACAGTATAATGACCTTTCATAAATTGTTCGTAAGTACAGCTGGACCAAAATTATCGCTTTACCCCTATAGTTACATCTAACTCCTTAAATACCACTGATCTCTCTAATGAACAATAAATCATAGTCTAACTATGACCAAACTCCTCTCGGATGCCACATTGTTCGAGCCCCAGAACCAGCCCTTAAGGGAGCAATTTATCTATTTCCCCCGACGTTGGGGAAGGAGTGAATTCCTTCTTGTGTAGTTGTGTTCTCAGCTTTCTAATCAGAAGAATCCCCAAAATGGTAGACTTATTGAGTCGGTGATCTGGCCACTTTCACCCATACAAATAAAAGGACCGTCTTTCATCCTTCTTCCCGGTTGATGCTATGGAGCTTCGTTTTGGTTTTTTTAATCCTGTTTCGATTTTGGAGGTCCATTCCACCTCTCAATTTCTCAATATCTACAAAATAACATAAAAAAAATGTAAATTCCACGAACAAGTCCGAATTAAGCTAGAGAAAATAGACTTTTATGGTGTTATTATCCATCGTGTGAAATTACGTTTCCATCTCTCTATTTGGTGAAGTCCCAAGAATAGTAGGCTTATTGAGTCGACAACTCAGTTCATTCTGACCCAAGGAAATCAAAGAACGAGTCCCCATAGGTAGGAGATCATAACTCACTCAGGATTAAGATCGAGGTATATATGATCATCTTTGAACTAGTAATCTCTTCAATCAATAGCATTATAGAGATAGATTAATTATTTCACAGTCCAGTCTTATACAAACTCATTGTATAGGATACCTCCATTCACATGTCTCCATATGAATAATTTGAATTACTTTGTTTGTAACGACTACAAAGTGGGTCGTATCCATAGTGTTACTAGGATAAAGCACTCAACCTTATCCATCTACTATAGATCCTTTAAGGTTATTACTTGAATATAATCTACTGTATGTCGACTACATATTGTTCAAGTTTTATGTAAATGACCTTTGATTTTGCTGTATTGAAATAGTTATGCAAATTGAAGATGTAATATAAAATAACAAATTATTTTATTAATCATAGGTAATTTTTTTATTTATTTACACACCACGAGTTTAGGGCATAAACCTATCACTATGGTGGTAGCTATGAAACTCAAATGTTTATCACTGCATTTTATGGAGGCTAAGATTAGTGATTGTGATATAAATATAATGGATAATGAAAAAAGTGTTGACCTTTGGCGTAAGACACTTTGTCAAAATAATGATCATAGGGATAAATATTGTGGACCTTTAGATGAGCATTGCAGATATCATGGTATTTGACATAAAACAGCTTCCTAAGACTTCTCAATTAAACGAGCTAGCTGAGAGAATGAACAAAACAATAGTTGAGAGAGTGAGATGGTTGCTTGCACAAACAAAATTACTGTGAGCATTCAGTTGGAAACATTAAATACAACTATACATCTTTTGAATCTCACACCATGTGTTCGTTTAGAATTTGAAGATTCAAACAAAATTTGGTCAAATAAGGATATATTTTGTAATCATTTTCATGCCTCTGGTTCTAAAACTTTCATTCATGTATTCTTAAAGATGAGAGATTGAAGCTTGTTGAAAAGGCTAGACCATATGTGTTCCTTGACTATGATCATGATGAGTTCAGTTACAGATAGTATGATCCAGTGCATAAGAAATTGACATGTTGCATCATAGATAATACCAAATCATACTAGACATTGAAAAGATAAATAGAATAGAGTTTTAACACAATGATGATCTAACTGGTTTAGGCAGTTCCTTTGGCACAACTGATGTGGATGAACGATTGAGCAATGAGGAACAAACCTGGGTGAAAGTGCACACAATCAATAAAGTAAAATAGTAAAGAGCATGAGTATCAAACCCAAGGAAACAAAGTTTTCAGAAATCTAGATCCGACAGAAAGCCCTTTAAATTTGCAACAAACTTAACCAAAAGTAGTTGGAGTTTTATGTGGTTTTAAATACTGAAATTGAATGAGATAAAAGTAAAAGAAAACACAAATCAAGAATAAATACTCATGATAAAAAGAAGCATCCAAGCTAGTTTCAACGGCAATAGGAAATGTGCCCACCAATGTGCCTGCAAAGATGTTTAATTAGGTTAGGTTCATCAAGGTATTTCGCCTATTTGCACCCACACATCGCTCTTTCATCTTTGTATGGTTCAAACATAAGTTTATTTGAAAGCAGTTGCATCCCTATCTTTTATGACACTTACAACCGTGAATCGAGTTAAACACTTATTCAATCCTTTTTTCAAGTACCATTAGGACGCTAAGCAATTAAAGACATATTTCAATGTGGCTACTTATTACCTACATGAATCAAACAAACAACTTTTTATGATTCTAAAGGTTTTTTACCTATTTCCGAGTACAAAGCCTAGATCTATTTCTAAATGCTTTTCCTAGATTGTTCTTATGAAAATGCGAGTTCAATCCAAACTTTTCAATTTTGAATTTCACACAAACTATGCTAAATCAAGTTAAACTAACAATAAAAACTTAAAATCAATCGACCAGCCGATCAGACTTGACCAACCAATCAGACCTGACCAACCGGTCGATTTTCCCCAGATTTCTTATGGGTCACAGCAGATGCAGACGATCGACGATCCACAATAGGTCCCATCGATTCCTTCTGCGCCGTAAAGGTTAAAGTCGACATAGCCGTTCGACACTTTCCAAGTAGCACAGCCCAAGACCGGCGTCGTCCCTCCCGTGCGGATCAGTCCAGCGGCATTTTCCAGCCGGTTCCAGCCAATCCCACAAGTCGGCGTAAAATCATCGAGTTCCTCTCAATCGTTGTCAAGCCGAGGTTCCCTGATTGACGCTGCTGTCAATGGCGCTGGAGCTAGTCCGAGTCGCAGCTTGTTTCATCAACTAAATCAGCCGGTAATGGATCCAACCAGTGGCTGCCACTTCATCAATTGGATCCCCTGTTCCAGCCGGATGCAAATGGTAGTTTGGGACAGTCATCGTTGATCATTGGTGGATTTAGTATTGGGATCAAGAGAGTATAATTCAAGACCAATTTACTCAGTTGTAACTACAAATTAAGCAGTAGAATGAGATGTTCCAGCAGTAGATAGCTGCCATTGGGGAAGCACTGGGATCGAGATACAATGTCCAGCCAGATCTAAACCAAAATCAATCGATTTACCCTGGAAATTCGGTAACTTCCTTTCCTGTATACTCTAAAAATTTATTTTTTGGAGCAATAGGAAACTCTTCTAGCTTTATTGTAGGCAAAAAGTTAAATGGTGATAATTATTTCTCTTGGTCTCAATCCATTAAAATGGCCCTGAGGGTCGTATTTAACGGGTGAGATACCAAAACCAAGATCAGATATCCCCAAAGAACGAATTTGGAAGGGAGAAGACTCTCTACTTCGGTCTATTCTAGTAGAGAGTATGCAACCTCAGATTGGGAAACCCCTACTATATGCAACCATGGCTCGAGACATTTAGGAGGCAGTCTAAAAGCTTTACTCCAAAAGACAGAACGCTTCTTGGTTATATACCTTACGTAAGCAAGTTCATGAGTGTAAGCAAGGGGCAATGGATGTTATAACATACTTCAATAAATTATCACTTCTCTGGAAAGAGATGGATTTGTGTCTTGAGATGATTTGGAATTGTCCATGTGGAGGAGTCTTGCATTATTAGTATGAGGAAAGCGATCGTGTATATGACTTTCTGGCCAGACTAAACTCTAAGTTTGATGTAGTACGAAGTCGTATACTGGGAACCTGTCAAATACAATCCGTAATGGAAGTCTGCTCTAAAGTACATCTTGAGGAAGACAAGTCTAGGGCAATGAATAATACACTCGTGACACCGACAGACTTCGCTGCTTTCAAAATGTCAGGCTCCGTCCGTGATAAATAGAATAGTAAGCCGACTCCAGTGTGTGTACATTGCAAGAAGCCCTGGCTTACAAAAGATCAGTGCTGAAAGTTGATGGTCGTCCGATGAATGGTAAAAAACCACAGTTAGGTCGAGCACTGGTAGGTGAACCAGTAACTAAAGACACAAAATCTCAAAATCAGGAAAATAGTTAGAGCACTTCTGGTACAGTGGGAGTAAGTGCAATCGCCCATTCAGGTACTCTTCACTCCTTTGGCATTGTTAGCATAACTGGTAGTAAACCATGGATTTTATTTTCAGGTGCTACAGATCACTTGATTGGCTCTTCCAACAAATTTCTTTCTTATCAACCAAGTTTTAGGAATGAGAGGATCAAAATTGCTGATGGGTCTTTTGCTCCAGTTGCCGGAAAAGGAGGTTGTCACCCTTTGAGGGCTTGATTCTTCAAGATGTGTTGCATGTGCCCAAAGTCTCTTACAACCTTTTATCTTCTCACCTGATACTGTTGTTTTTCAGGATTTGAACTCGGGGATGATGATTGGCACTGCATGTCATGATAGGGGGCTCTATTTCCTCACCGAAGAAGCCTCATCTAGGATATGTGATAGGACTAGTTTACTTTCATCTCATTTTTTTGTTTCTGAAACTGATTATGTGTTACGACACTATCGCCTTGGGCACCCTAATTTCCATTATATGAATGATCTATTTCCTCATCTTTTTCATAATGTTAATATTTCTAAGTTAAATTGTGATGTGTGTGTCCAAGCCAAACAACCCCATGCATCATTAAAACCTCAGCCTTATAAGCCTTCCAAACGATTCACCCTCTTCTATAGCGATGTTTGGGGTCTGTCACCTGTTACTACCGTCACTGGCAAGCGATGGTTTGTAACCTTCATTGACGGCCATACTAGGTGAACCTGGGTTTTTCTTCTGATAGATAAATCCAAAGTTACATCGGTCTTCCAACAGTTCCACTATTCTATAGAAACCCAGTTCAATGCAAAAATCACTATTCTCTTTAGTTACAATGGTCGGGAATACTTTAATAATTCCTTTAGGGAGTTCTTAATCTCAAAAGGAATAGTCCATTAAATTTCTTGTGCATACATTCCTCAACAAAATGGAGTGGCCGAACGGAAAATCGTCACCTCATCGAAGTTGCTCGATCTCTTATATTGTCAAGTTCTCTTTTGTTCTATTTATGGGGGGATGCTATTCTGACAGCAGCCCATCTGATAATTCGAATGTCGTCCCGGGCTCTAAAATTCCAAATCCCCTTAGATTACTTCAAAGAATCCTACCCTAATAATCGACTTATTTTTTATGTTCCCCTTCGGATATTTGGGTGTGTTGTGTTCGTTCATATTCATGGTCCTAACCGAACCAAGATTACTCCTTGTGCCCAGAAATGTGTCTTTGAGGGATATCCTCTTCATCAACATGGGTACAAGTGTTATCATCCCTCTTCCAGAAAATACTTTGTCTCAATGGATGTGATATTCTTTGAAGATCATCCCTTCTTTCCCAATGGTTCTCTTAAGGGGGAGAATACTAGTGAAGAAACCAATTGGGGTCCATGTCTATCCATCTTACCTGAACCCATTCTTGACATAAGTACCAATGAATCCATCCTACCTACCAAACAAGTCCCATGGATCCCATACTATAGGAGGAATCTCATAAAGAAAATAACGTCACCTATTATTTCTCCGGCTCTAGTCCATAAGTCAGAACGGGTGTCAGTTCCAGGTACTAGTACTCATATTCCTGATGATGGTAATAATTTTGATAAAACTGATGCTTGTGTTGAAAATGATGAGAGCAAAGCAGGGATGACAATGACAGCAAGTATGATTGCACCCAGAACAATGTGACTAAGGCAGGGAGTGATGGTTATGAGACACTTGATCCAGCAAAGAACATTGTTGAAACTAGAAAAGAAATGTCACCTATTCCAGCAGAAAACATTGTTGGGAGTGGAGAAGAAATGACAGAGCATGAGACCTATGAGCAGGAGGTTGAGTGCAGTATGAAGTCCGAGGAGAATAAAGACCATGATGCATCTCTTGACCTTCCGATTTCCCTGAGGAAAGGTACCAAAACGTGTACGAAATATCAACTGCAGAGTTACTTGTCTTATAGCAACTTGTCTCCTGGGTTCAAGGCCCTCACTACGAGCCTAGACATAGTGTTAATATCAAACAGTATACACACAACAATGGAGATTCTTGAACAGAAAGCCACAGTCATGGAAGAAATGGGGGCACTTGAGAAAAATCATACGTGGGACCAAGTTACTCTTCCAAATGGACACAAAGTAGTTAGATGTAAATGGGTGTTCACAGTAAAGTATAGGCCTGATGGAACATTGATGGATACAAGGCCAGATTGGTTGCCAAAGGTTTTACTCAGACCTTCGGGGTGAATTATTCTAAAATTTTTTCACCAGTAGCAAAACTGAATATAGTACAGGTTCTGCTCTAAGTCGCAGTTAACAAAGACTGGCCCCTTCACCAGTTTGATGTGAAGAATGCCTTTCTTAACGAAAAGTTGGACAAAGAAGTCTACATGAGTCTTTTGGATCGATATGGCAACCCTAGAGAGTGGGGAGGGGGGGAGTGAATAGGGTTTAATTAAACTCTTTTTCTAAATTAACCCTATTAAACTAATTAATACACTTTTTATAAATAATAAGAAAATTTCAATTTATGCAACAAATAAGATGACAAAAAATGTGATAATTTAATTCTATCAAATTTTGGCAAATAAATAAGAACAAACTAAAACATACAATAAATTGCTTAAATTAATTGCAAAAATAAAAAGAAAAGAGTTAGAGAAGAAAACACCATAATTTTTATAGTGGTTCGGTCAAACTAGATCTACTCCACTCCCCAAGCGCCTCTTGGGAATTTGAATAAAATCTTTCCGACTCTTTCCACGGATTAGAGCCCAACCGTTACACCACCGCTCCTTTTATAGGTTCAAGAACAAACCTGATCCTTTCCACGGTTTAGGATCAAACCGTTACAAATGTTGGAATTTTTGAAGAACAACTCTTACTAGAGTGGATTTACAAGTTTAAACACTCAACAAATTTATCCTCAAAATACAATAACACTCTCTCAAGAATAAGATGAAAAGAAAAGAAAAAAAATTGGGAACTTAGAGAGAGAAACAATGGAACTTTTGAGTTTTGGAGTATTATGAAATATAAATTTTTGTTTTTTTTAAATTTGGAGAGGAAGATGGTTTATATAGAGATGGAAAAAAAATTTTAGACACCATAATTAATTTGGACCATTGGATTTTGGAAACAAACAAAATATAATATAAAATTCCTTTTCTTTTGAAATTCATTATCTTTTTAAAATTAATAAAAAAACATACCATGTATCAAAAACTAGACGTTAGACATAAACATAAAATAATATTTTATTTATTTTCCTTTTAATTCATTTTCTTTTTAAATTCATTCTTTTTAAAGTCAATCCAAACATAAAAAACATACCATGTATAAAAAACTAGTCGTTAGACACAAACATAAAATAATATTAAATTTATTTTTCCTTTTAAATTTTTTTTTAATTTCATTTTTTTTAAATCAATCCAAAAATCAAAAGTCTATCCTATGTTAATCTCTTAATGATCCACCATTCAACCAATATGCTGCCATATATGTACATGCAAATGATCTGGTTATGTCACGTCATCCACCACGGTATTTTCTCTATAGACTTGTTTCAGTCATATCGTCTTCGTTTTATCTCCGATTTGAGTGATTCAAGAGGTGTTGGAATCGTTGTTTGGAGCTCTACGCTATGAACATATTAAAATACTAAAATTTTCAGTAATTAAAAAATGAGTTTGTTATCATCAAAACATTGATTAATTAATTAATTTGAGATTAAGGGCCAAAAAGCCAACAATCTCCCCCTTTTTGATGCTGACAAACCATTCAAGAAAAATAACTTGAAATACATGTAAATCATATGTAGCACATAATAAAATTCAACATATCACCATAAAGATCATTCTTGAAATTCACTCAAAAAAATAAATTCTCCCTCTAATTAATACAATCAAAATCATAACAAATTTATAGCATATTTTTCTTAAACTTCTCCCCCTTTGGAATCATCAAAAAGAATTATTAAGAAAAATTTAGAACTACATAAATGTTTCCCTCAAAAACATGAACATAAATTTAGCATAACTCCCCCTAAGAATATTAACACATGCTTTCCATATCTCCCCCTATCAAAATTCCTTTTAAAAGATTTAACAAGTAAAATTATAAAATCAAGAGGCATCACAAAGAATAATACCGAGCTTAAGCCTATTTTTGCAAAAGTTTTCTTCATTCAAAGGCTTTGTAAAAATATCCGCTAATTGATTATTAGAGCCTACAAATTCAAGAGTAATATTATCATTTTGCACATGCTCTCTAATAAAGTGATGCCTAATATCAATATGCTTAGTCCTAGAATGATGTATAGGATTTTTAGTCAAATTAATAGCAATTAGTATTATCACAAAATATAGGCATATTATCAAACTTTAATCCAAAATCACAAAGAGTTTGTTTCATCCAAAGAATTTGAGCACAACAACTAGCAACTGCAATATATTCTGCTTCGGTAATGGATAAGGCAACCGAATTTTGCTTTTTACTAAACCAAGAGACTAAGGAACTACAGAGAAACTGTCAAGTCCCACTAGTACTCTTACGGTCAAGTAAACTACCCGCAAAATCCGCATCGGAATATCCTACCAAATTAAATTCAACATTTCTAGGATACCATAAGCCTAAATCAATAGTACCAAGCAAATATTTAACAATTCTTTTAACGGCATGTAAATGTGATTCCTTAGGACAATATTGAAATCTAGCACAAAGACATACACTAAACATAATATCGGGTCTACTAGCGGTTAAATAAAGTAAAGATCCAATCATACCTCTATAAGTTTTTATATCCACACACTTACCCTTTTCATCCTTGTCAAACTTAGTGGATGTGCTCATAGGAGTTTTTGCAATTTTACCTTCATTGAATTTGAACCTTTTGAGCAAATCCCTTGTGTATTTTCTTGACTTGTGAAAATACCATCCTTTAGTTTTTTTATTTGGAGTCCAAGGAAGAAGCTAAGTTCTCCCATCATACTCATCTCAAATTCACTATGCATACACTTAGAAAATTTTTCACACAAAGATGGATTAGTAGAACAAAAAATAATATCATCCACATATATTTGTACTAAAAGCATATCATTTTCTTTAGTCTTAATAAAAAGAGTAGTATCAATTTTACCCAGTTTAAATCCATTCTCAAGCAAGAAATTACTAAGTCTATCGTACTAAGCTCTTGGAGCTTGTTTTAAGCCATAAAGAGCCTTTTTCAACTTATAGACATGATTAGGAAAATCAAAACTTTCAAACCCCGGAGGTTGTTCTACATAAACTTCCTCCATTATATAACCATTTAAAAATTACTTTTCACATCCATTTGATACAAAATGAAATTCTTATAAGAAAAAAAAGCAAGCAACATTCCAATAGCTTCTAATCTAGCAACGGGTGCAAAAGTTTCTTCATAATCTATTCCTTCCTCTTGACAATAACCTTGAGCTACAAGTCTAGCTTTATTTCTAATGGTATTTCCATTTTCATCCATTTTATTTTTAAAGACTCATTTAGTTCTAATTATAGAAGCATGAGGGGGCCTAGGGACTAACTCCCAGTCTTTATTCCTTTCAAATTGATTTAATTCTTCTTGCATAGCTAAAATCCAAAATTCATCATTTTCGGCATCTTTAAAACTTTTTGGTTCAATTTGAGAAACAAAAGCAAGATTATTAAACATATTAAGAGAGGAATGAGTTTTCACACCTTGTTTGGGATCACCAAGAATTAATTCTTTGGGATGGAAGGAGCATACCTCCACTCTTTAGGCATGGATGAAGAACCAACTTTGTTCTTTTCGATTAATCTCACCTCTTGCTTACTTGAAACAATTTCCTTGCCTTTATCACTAACAAGTAAATCTCCAAAATTTCCTTCTAAAACATCACTATAAATAGGCTCATTAGAAATAACATTGCAAGATTCATCAGATACTACATGCATAGATTCCTCAATTACTAAAGTTCTTTTATTGAAAACTCTATAAGCTTTACTAGTAGAGGAATAGCCAAGGAAAATACCAACATCTGTCTTAGAATCAAATTTTCCAAGTTTTTATTTGTTATTCAAAATAAAACATTTGCAACTAAATCTTTGAAATACCCAATATTTGGAATTTTGTTATGCCAAAGTTCATAAGGAGTTTTATCCAAAGAAGGTCTAATTAAAACTCTATTTAAAACATAACAAGCGGTGTTAACGACTTCCGCCCAAAAGTATGTAGGTAAACCATACTCATGCAACATTGATCTAGCAAATTCTTGCAAAGTACGATTTTTCCCTTCAACTACACCGTTTTGTTGAGGAGTTCTTGGAGCGGAGAAATTATGAGAAAAACCATTTTCTTCACAAAAAGTTTCAAAAACATTGCTATCAAATTCTCCTTCATGATCACTCCTAATTTTAGAAATCAAAAAACCTTTTTCATTTTGAACTCTTTTTGCAAAACTAGAAAAGCTTTTCAAAGCATCATCCTTATGTTTTAGCATCAAAACCCAAGTAAATCTTGAAAAATTATCAACTATTACAAAGGCATAATAGTTCCCTCCAAAACTAGCAATTCTAGAAGGGCCAAATAAGTCCATGTGTAATAGTTGAAAGGGTCTAATTGTAGAGATCACATTTTTAGATTTGAAAGAGGACTTAGTTTGCTTAACCATTTGACAAGCATCACAAATTTTGTCTTTTTCAAATTTAAATTTGGGAAAACCTCTTACCAAATAATTCTTGAAAATATTTGAAATTAAGTGCATGCTAGCATGTCCTAGTCTTCTATGCCATAACCAAGAATCATTATGCAAAGTCGATAAATATTTATCATTAATAGGACAATCATTCAAATCAATAGTAAAACACTTTCTTCTCTACAATCATTCAAATCAATAGTAAAACACTTTCTTCTCTATTTCCAACAAATATAACTTTTCTATCACTAGCATTTTCAATGATGCAATTCTTTTTATCAAACACAACTCTAAAGCCTTTATCACACAATTGACTAATACTAAGTAAATCATGCTTCAAACCATCAACCAAAAGTACATTTTCAATTAAAATAGAAGATTCATTACCTATACTACCTTTACCAATTATTTTACCTTTCTTATTGTCACCAAAGGTTACAAGACCTCCATCCTTTTTGGAGAGAGAGACAAACTTGGATGGGTCTCCCGTCATGTGCCTCGAGCAACCACTATCCAAGTACCACTTGTTTTTCTTAGAGGCTTTCAAACAAACCTACAAACACAAATGTTCAAGTTTGATTCTTTGGTACCCACATTTGTTTGGGTCCTAGATGGTTAGCATTGACAAACTTGGGAATCCATTTCATTTTTCATAGACATTTAAGGCATTGGATTTAGACAAGTAACAAGAATAAGTTGTATGTCCAAACTTGCCACATGAGAAACAAACAACATTATTCAAAGATTTATTTCTTACAACAAATTTATGCACTCTACTTTTCTTGGAGAAATTATTCCTTGGAGCATTGTGAAACTTTGCCTTTGAGAAAAATTTCCTCTTGGAGAAGTAGTATGAGGATATTTCAATTTAAAACACTTAGGTCTAATATGGTCTTCAACACCACAATAATGACATATAGGCACAAAGTTAGATTTAACATGCTTAGACACAAGCTTAGGCATATTAAGCTTAGGCATATTATGAGATGCTTTAACAAAGATAGTTTTAGAACTTGAAGGAGTAGAACATTCATCAATATAGCCTAAACCTCTTTTATCACCAAAAGGCTTGCCTACTTCAATTATCTTGTCTAATCTTTGAGCACCTATTGTCAACTTTTTAATAGATTCTTTAGCCTTATTAAGTTCTTGCAAAGCACTAAATTCCTTTTCTTTGAATAATTTAATCAAATTATCTTTTTCACAACTATCATGCTCAAGAAATTTAACTTTGTCAAGCAAGGCATTTTTTTCATCACAATCAAAAGCATGCTTGTCACAAGAGATATTCATTTCATCAATATGCATAGGATCATGCTCATTCTCTTTTAAGCAAGCAATTTCTTCAAGTAAAGACTTCTTTTTACTAGATAAAACATTGTATTTCTTTTTAAGCACAACATACTTAGAACTAAGTTTTTCTAAATCATTTTGCATATTTCAAAAGCTTCGAATAGTTCATTATAAGAAAGAGGTTCTAGAGTTACCTCATCATTTTGTTCCTTCTCTTTGTGACTATGAGCCATGAAGCAAAAATTGACCACTTCTTCATTATCACTCCCACTTTCGCTTTCATCGCTATCATCCCAAGTAGCTTTCATTGCTTTCTTCTTGGATTTCTTGGATGATTTGAGAAAAGGACAATCGGTTCTAATATGACCCGACTTTTTGCATTCATAGCATATTATCTCATCCTTTTTGCTCTTTTCACCTTTTGACTCTTTTTGGTTGGAGAGATGCTTCTTGAATTGCTTCTTTCTCTTGAAGAAGTTCTTATACTTACGTGAAAGATAGGCAACATCATCTTCATCAAGGTCATCTTCATCTTGGGAGTCAACTTCTAAAGAGATGGTCTTTAAAGCTATACTCCTTTCTTTCTTTTTCTTCTCATCCTCCATGTTTTTCTTGATCTTTATCTCATGCGTCAACAATGAGCCCATGAGTTCATCAATGGAGAGAGATTTGAGATCCTTTGCCTCTTGAATGGCGGTGACTTTAGGCTCCCATTGTTTAGGCAAAGACCACAATAGCTTCTTTATCTTCTCAAATGTTAGTAAATTTAATAAACATATCGGAAATAGCTTCATTTTCACAATTTTAAACATTTCATATTGATGAACTAACATGTCAAACTTTGTTTCTTTTATTTGACTAGTTCCTTCATGAGTAATTTCTAATTTATCCCATATCTCTTTATCGGTTTTGCAAATAGACACTCTATTATACTCAACTTCATTCAAAGCACAAAATAAGCAATTAATAGCTTTGACATTTAAAGAGCATGCTTTCTTTCTATTTATTGACCATTCTTCCTTAGGTTTTATAGTGCTAACACCATCAACATCTTTTGTTGGAATTTTAAAACATTCCTCAACAATATCCCATAAATCATAATAAATAGAAAGCAAGAAAAATCTCATTCTGTTTTTCCAATAACTATAATTAGTACCATTAAAGAAAGGAGACTTTGTCATAGATTGACTATCGGTAAAAGGGATAAAACCTAAAGTTGTCATAGCTCAAAAACAATTAAGTTTATCGAGAAATAAATATTTCAAGAAGAGCAACCCTCTTTGATAGCAATTGTTGGATCGATATGGCAACCCTAGAGGGGGGTGAATAGGGTTTAATTAAACTTTTTTTCTAAATTAACCCAATTAAACTAATTAATACACTTCTTATAAATAATAAGAAAAATTCAATTTATGCAACAAATAAGATGACAAAAAATATGATAATTTAATTCTATCAAATTTTAGAAAATAATTAAGTTAAAGCTAAAACATACAATAAATTTCTTAAATTAATTGCAAAAATAAAAAGGAAAGAGTTTGAGAAGAAGACACCGTAATTTTTATAGTGGTTCGGTCAAACTCGACCTACTCCACTCCCCAAGCGTCTCTTGGGAATTTGAATAAAATCTTTTAGACTCTTTCCACGGATTAGAGCCCAACTATTACACAACCGCTCTTTTTATAGGTTCAAGAGCAAACCCGATCCTTTCCACGGTTTAGGATCAAACTATTACAAATGTTGGAATTTTTTAAGAACACAATACAACTCTCACTAGAGTGAATTTACAAGTTTAAGTACTCAACAAATTTATCCTCACAATACAATAACACTCTCTCAAGAATAAGATGAAAAAAAAAAAGAAAAAAAATTGGGAACTTAGAGAGAGCAACAATGGAACTTTTGAGTTTTTGAGGATTATGAAATGTAAAATTTTGTTTTTTTAAAAAAATTTGGAGACGAAGATGGTTTATATAGAGATGGAAAAAAATTTTAGAAACCACAATTAATTTGGACTATTGGATTTTGGAAATAAACAAAATATAATATTAAATTCCTTTTCTTCTAAAATTAATAAAAAAAACATATCATGTGTCAAAAACTAGCCGTTAGACACAAACATAAAATAATATTAAATTCATTTTCTTTTTAATTCATTTTCTTTTTAAATTCATTCTTTTTAAAGTTAATCCAAAAATTAAAAAAAAAAACCATGTGTAAAAAACTAGCCGTTAGACACAAACATAAAATAATATTAAATTTATTTTTCCTTTTAAATTTCTTTTAAATTTCATTTTTTTAAATCAATCCAAAAATCAAAAGTTCATCATATGTTAATCTCTTAATATTTCACCATTCAACCATTATGCTGTCACATGTCTACATCCAAATGGTCTGGTTATGCCACGTCATCCACCACGGTATTTTCTCTATAGACTTATTTCAGTTATATCGTCTTCGTTTTAGCTCCAATTTGAGTGATTCAAGAAGTGTTGGAATCATTATTCCGAGCTCTATGCTATGGACATATTAAAACACTAAATTTTTCAGTAATTAAAAAATGAGTTTGTTATCATCAAAATATTGATTAATTAAATAATTAAATAAATTAATTTGAGATTAAGGGCCAAAAAGCCAACAGAGTCCTCCCCCAAGGTTCGAGAAATTGTTTAACCACCGAGTATGTAAACTAAAGAAGAACTTGTATGGGTTAAAACAACCCCCGAGAGTCTGGTTTTGCAGATTCACTACCTTTGTAAAGTCACAAGGGTATAGTCAGGGACACTCAGATCACACTCTCTTCACTAAGAGGTCAATATCCGGGAAGATTGCAGTTTTGATTGTATATGTTGATGATATTATCATTTCAGGTGATGATACTTCAGAGATTGACCATTTAAAGACGAAAATGGCTGAGGAATTTGAAATCAAGGACCTTGGAAAACTAAGGTACTTCCTTGGAATGGAGGTAGCCTGATCGAAAGAAGGGATTTCGGTTTTCCAACGAAAATATACTCTGGACTTGCTTAAGGAGACAGGTATGGTAGGCTGCAAACCAGTTGACACCCCTATAGAAGTGAATACAAAACTAAGTAATATAAGTGAAGGTGTACCAGTTAATAAAGAGAGATATCAGCGGCTTGTTGGAAAGTTAATCTACCTCTCTCATACTAGACCAGACATTTCATATGCTGTTAGTATGGTGAGTCAGTTTATGCAATCTCCTTACGAAGAACATATGTGGGCAGTGGAGTGCATCCTGTGGTATCTGAAAACGTCTTCAGGGAGAGGCTTGATGTTCAAAAAAACTGATAGATGGTGCATCAAGGCATACATAGATACAGATTGGGCAGGTTCTATGGTAGATAGAATGTCGACATCAGGATATTGTACCTTCATGTGGGGTAACCTTGTTGTATGGAGGAGTAAGAAACAAGGGGTTGTTGCCAAAAGTAGTGTCGAAGCTGAGTACAGAGCTATGAGTCTGGGATATGTGAAGAAATTGTGCTAGAAAACGTTTTAAGTGATCTTGATCAAGGTCACACTGGTCTAATGAAACTCTGTTGTGATAACAAAGCCGCAATAAGCATAGCAAATAATCCAGTTCAACATGACAGAACAAAACATGTGGAGATTGATCGGCATTTCATCAAGGAGAGACTTGACAGTGGCAATGTTTGTGCCACCTATGTTCCTTCCAGCCAACAGATTGTAGACATCCTAACAAAGGGACTGCCCAGATAGTTGTGTGGCTCTTGTGTTAGTAAGTTGGGTCTTATTGGCATCTATGCCCCAACTTGAGGGGGAGTGTTAAAATTAGGGTTTTTTACTCAAGGGGCATTTCTGTCTTTTTCCTTGTACCCTAGGGTTTCCCTTTTTTTTTTTCTATTTAAGCTGGTAGTCGCTATGTATACTTTGTATCAGTCTTCTAATAAGAATCCTTTATCCCGTGGTTTTTTCTCCCTTATTAGAGTTTTTCCACGTAAACTTTGTGTGTGCTACTTTCTATCTCTACTCTGTCTTTTTCATCAATACATGTTAAGAAAAAATATTAGAAATGAGGAGGGACTTACTTCCAACTCAAGGAATCCACATGCTTGAATCTCCTAGGAGTTTTAGTTCCAACTCAAGGAAGGCACAAAACCTTATAAGATTACAAAATTCGTACAAAAAAGACTTTTTTAGCACTTATTTACCCTATACGCACATATCTCAACATTTACTTGGCTTAATTTTCCTTTATAAAACCACCATTTTATCATGAATTACAACAATAAATGCATGCTTTCCGAACAATAACCTTAGTTTTTAGAGCTAAATACCCTTCATGAATTAGTGTTATCAACATTGTTATACACAAATTAAAAAAGACGTTCATAATGATCAGCTTGATGATACAGATAAAGTAAGAGATATTCTTAACCAGGTTGAGAGAGATGATGATGTTCACTAACAGTTGGTAGAAATAGAAGTTACTATAGATTTTTCACTCAATTTAGAGATAGTTATCCATCAAAAAAATATTTTGTTAATAAATACTTTTTATTGACTCAAAAGTCAAATTTTGAAAGTTAAGAAGAGGTCAAAGAAGATGAACACAAAAGAGAAGGGATTGATGTAATGAATGATGAAATAATGTTTTTACATGAAAACTACATGTTTGAGCTTACTAAATTGCCTAAAGGAAAAACTACATTAAAAATTAAGTGAGTTTATAGACTAAAAAAGAAAAAACCACCTCAAAACTACGTTAAAAAGTGAGACTAGTTGTCAAAGGGTTTATTCAGCAAAAATGTGTTGACTTTTATGAAATTTTAGCTTTTGTTGTTAAGATGTCTTCTATATGTATAGTTTGGGATTGAAACACACAAAAAATGTATGATATTTACCTTAGATTTAGGATTATTTTTAATGTGTTCTTATCAGATTTGACGTTTTTGCTAGTAATTTCTAGTGTTTATGATCGAGAAGTGAATTATACTCAAAATAAACCAAAAGGGATTAAATTAAAGGAGTCAAAATGGAGCAATGGATCATAGGGAGTGAAGAAAAGAGAGGAAAATGCTAATGAACCAAAGGGTAGGGGAGCGTTGCAATGCTATGACGTGAACCAGTGATAAACGCTCAAAGGCAGTAGCTGGAATTGTGGAGGCAGTGTTGCAACACTAAAAATAGCATCGTGCAATGCTACAACAACTCTAGACCAATGTTGCAACACTACTTTCCTTATTTGAAAAATCTACTAATTTTGGCAAAGATTTTTTCAAAATTTCTCATCCTCTATATTATTGGATTTCATTCTGACCTAATGGAGGGGGAATCTGATCGAATTGAGGGCTAAAGATCGAAATCTGAGACATAAATTAAAAGAGGGTTTATGTTTAGAAGTTAGAGAATTTGAGGGATATTTTGAAGGTCGTTCGAGTTCCTGAGGTGACGAGCACAAAAGAGAAGGGATTGATGAAATAAATTATGAGCTAATTTTTTTTCATGAAAACTAAACGTCTGAGCTCACTAAATTGCCTAAACGAAAAACTAAAATTAAGCGAGTTTATAGACTTAAACAAGAAGAAACCACCTCAAAACTATGTTACAAAGTGAGACTAGTTGTCAAAGGGTTTATTCAGCAAAAATGTGTTGACTTTTATGAAATTTTAGCTCTTGTTATTAAGATTTCTTCTATATGTATAGTTTGGGATTTGATAGCTAGCCTTAACTTAGAGGTTAAACAAATGTGCTAATAAGTTAAGCAACCAAGGAGATAATGAGACTTTACAAGATGAAAATGAAGCTCAACAAGCTCACACAATATCAATAATGAAGCTCTTTGGATATTTGTTCAGTTGACTTTATATTTTTCTAAGGCAATGGTTTATGTAGATGTCTCAAATAAAGTCTTAACATTTGCATGTGACATCAGAGTAGGTAGAATATTTTCCTTATATGAAAATATCTAGATGTAATATTTTATCTATTATTTTCCTTTATTGAAGCACGTCATTTCTATTCCAAATGGGGATTTGTTTCCTTTCATGGATTCGACTACTTAAAGAGAATTGTGTTGTCCATTTAGGTCAGTCGTATTTTCTCGAACAAGACAATTTTTGTTTGACTTACGAATAGTTCTACATTATGTTCTTGCACCTTGCTCACTATTCTGCTATGCAAGTTCTTCATT
Source organism: Benincasa hispida (assembly GCF_027475165.1). Lineage (NCBI taxonomy): Eukaryota > Viridiplantae > Streptophyta > Magnoliopsida > Cucurbitales > Cucurbitaceae > Benincasa > Benincasa hispida. The sequence goes on along the minus strand of NC_143485.1, from coordinate 5,842,872 downwards.
TGTTGAAGTGCAACAATTTGAAGTGAATCACAGTCTTAGGGGAACCTAAGTTATTGATGCTAGAGAAGGGATTCTGGGTCTTAGGCGGATAGTTTCAGAGAAGGAGCTCTCCATCTTAGAGGGATCCTAAGATTCATCAATGAAGAAAGTTCACTGATTTGAGGAAAAATATCATCATGAGATGAGTCTTACTCATCATCGGAAGCCAAGGTGATCAAGACTAATATTGTCAAGCTTATAGGGAGCCTAAGTACACTTGAAAGGGAGTCTCACATCTAGAGGGAGCCTAGGTGATCAGTGAGTACATGAGTCACTATAGTGATTTGTATTACATATAAGTATTGCATTGTAAACTACTTAACTCTTTAATATTAGTGGATTATCTTTCCTCGGCATACTGCCCCCCAAACATAGGTGGTTCATCGCCAACTGGGTTACCAACTTGTGTGAAGAGTTGTAACTGCTCAAGTTTCAAGAAACATTTAGTCACCCAAGAAACACAATGAATATGAAAATCTAGATTCACCAACATACGTAATGCAATATGTGATAGAATTGAATTCCTTGCAGAAGCATGTGAACTATAACAACCCAAATTTTGTTAGTAATGTAATTTTAGTAATTTCTTTTAATTGAGGGCGTTTTTGGAATTTTAGACTTTAAGTGTAATTGCAGGAATTTAATTATTGACGTTGGAAATGAATGACAGGAGTTAATTCTTTTTGAAAGGAAGGGAATTTAAAGAATTTATGTGGATTAAGAAATTTTATTTTTATTTTTATTCTTTCCTTCTCTTTTCTCTTTCTTTTTGTTTTTCTCCCTCCCTTCCCCTCTTCCTCCTTGTGCAGGCAACCCCCCCCCCCCCCCCCCCCCCCCCCCCGCGTGAAAACCTTCGCCGCCTCAGCTGCTCAATGCTATTCCACCTGCCTCGCATCACTTCGACTTGCAAGCCGCCATATTTGTTTTCGGTAAGTCGTTGACACTAGCCGAAGCTCTGTCGTTCGCCACCCAAGTCGATCGTGTGACCAACGCTGCGCCTAGCCCAAACTTTTGCCGCTAGTGCTCGATCCATCGTTAATCGCACTAGTCGGTTCAGGTCGCCTAGCCTCAAGCACCGCCGCTTGGTCCGCTCGGTTCCGCTGCAGGTCGTCCAGCTGCCCCGCCGCTGTTAAGGTCCGATCGCTCTGCAGCCAAGTTTCAGATCGGCTGATTTCGATTGCGATTTTTCCAACTTCGCCACTATCCGTTCTAGCCCTGCCACTAGCCGTCACCACTGTTCCTTTGGGTTTCGTCGGATCTTGAGTTTTGGGGTAAGATTTAAATGATTTTCATAGGTTTGTTAAGGATATTGAATACCCAATAAATAATGTGTTTAATTATCACTTCAATGAGGATTTTGAAGGTTGGACTTGATAGTTTGAAGGAGTTTAAGAGACTTTTGGCGTGCTGGCAAGCAAAGTTAAGGTAATTTCGACAAGGATTTGGTATGATTTGGGGCTTTGTTACTTGTTTGGTTTGAGTGTAATTTATACAAATTAAGTTGCTCAGTTTTGTTGTCTATTTTGGCGGGATTTTTCTCTTAGGAGTGTGAACCTAAAGGTTAAAATTTACTTTGATTTATGTACTAGGATTAAATTCCAAGATTGTGAATATTAAAAGGGTGTTGGTTGCTCGAATAATTTTTTGGCTTAAATTCAACGTTTGGAGGTGAATTCGAATCGGACTATGCCTTAGGTAAGTTTATTGGAAATATTTGGTAATATTTGGGTGTTTGGAATTAAGATTGAGTTATTAATTTTAAGCTTAGTTTATGTTTAGGCTTGATTAAGGATTCGAGAGTTTCACAAAGATTCAATTGCTTTTAGTTCAACCTAATATCAAGGTAAGTAATCTTACTACTGGAACTACCCACGGGCCAGACACTAGATATATACTAGCATAATAGATGAATATCAGGACAGAACGATAGCATGATAAACGGATAGTATAGTATGACCGATATATTTTATTGTATGAAAATCTGAAAGATTTATTTGTGCACGTAGATACTTGCATGCTAATAAGAGGTGATACTTGATTCACTAAGGTTGTATTTGATATGAGGATATTGAGGCTCATATGCATGTTGTATAGCCCTGATATTGAGGTGTATATGTATGTTATAAAACCATATTGTGATAATTGTGATGTTGAGACTGTGATAGTGTCTTTACTAATTAGTTAGATGCCCATTAGATATTTTGTTTCCTTTGGGATTCACTAGATATCGTGTTTCCTTCGGGATTTACCATATATTTTGTTTCCTTCGGGATTCACCAGGTTGTGTTTCCTTTGGGATTCACCAGATTGTGTTTCCTTTGGGATTCACCAAATATTGTGTTTCCTTCGGGTTTGACCAGATATTGTGTTTCCTTCGGGATTCACCAGATATTATGTTTTCTTTGGGATTCACCAGATATTGTGTTTCCTTCGGGATTCACCAGGGGTTGTGTCTCCTTTGAGATTCACCAGGGGTTGTATTTTCTTTGGGATTCACATGAGGTAGTGGGCATACTTAACTACAGTAGGATAGAAACTAGTTTTTCATGTAGTATATGTCCTATAAGGACTAGAGCAGTTTTTATGTTCCGCTAGAGGTAGGCATCTAGAGGACATAGATGCCTAGCCCGACTCCAGTAGTGGGGTTACTTACTGAGTATTTTATACTTATCCTTTCTCATGTTGTTGTTTCATGTAAAGGTAGAGATGCACCAGCGATTGACAAGCAGAATTCGTGATCGAGCTATTGGGACCAGTTTTATACTTCCACTCATGCTATTTAGATTTCGTTTCATGTTTTTTTTTTCAACTTTCAGTTTTGTTGTTCTAAGCTTACTATTAAGAATTTTTTTCAGACTTATTATTATCATTTATGGTTTATGGGTACCCATTATTTGTTTTTAATGTTTGAATTTAATAAAGGACTTTTGAACTTACCTTATTTATTTATAATTTATTTCACCATAAAAGGGTGTCGTTTTAAGTTCCATGCATGCATGTATTTAGTAACGGCCTAACTTAAGTCCTAGGGGGTCAAGTCGTTACAGTTGATATCAGAGCCCACATTTTGGGTTCTGAAGACTGACTTATTACGTTAGTCTAGGTAGTCCCTGTGGCCCAGTAACGAATTCCTCATCATCGCCAGATATGTCCTACTAATGAAAGTTTTCAGTACATATATGAGATTAGTGATGTAATGTTTCAGTAGCATGATTTCTGAGAAAGACCCAGAGGTAGATAGCTAATGTATGAGTTCATGACAGGGCATGGTACCTAAACCTAGAACAAGAAAGACTGTTAGAGAAGGGTGCAGGAAGAGGAAGCTGAGAGTAGCTAGACTATCCCGAGAGCTCCAAATCCACCTGTGGCCCAAGTCGATAAGAAGGCAATGGAAGCCAAAATTAGTGAAGTTGTTGCATCCTCCCTAATGGGAAAACTGCAGAAGTTGATCTGTAACACGATGGTAGGACAGACTACCCAGAACCAGACTTAGGAGGAACTGGTGCCACCCGAGCAGTTACAGCAAACCGGACCGCAGGATAGAAACATGCAGGGCCTGTCTCTTGAGGCTAAACATCTAAGGGATTTCAGGAAGTTTGACCCTCGCTCCTTTGATGGATCGTTGGGGGATCCCACCAAAGCAAAGATGTGGTTATCATCTATCGAGACAATTTTCCGTTTTATGAGGTGCCCGGAAGAGCACAAGCTCCAATGTGCAGTTTTCATGTTGACTGGCAACGTAGAAATCTGGTGGCGTTCAGCAGAGAAAATGATTATACTGGTAGGAAACTATTAACCTGGGAGCAATTCAAGAAATGTTTCTATGAGAAGTATTTTTCACCAGATATTATGTTTCCTTTGGGATTTACTAGATATTGTGTTTCCTTTAGGATTCACCAGATTGTGTTTGCTTCGGAATTCACCAGATATTGTGTTTCCTTCGGGATTCACCAGGGGTTGTGTCTCCTTTAGGATTCACTAGGGGTTGTGTTTCCTTCGGGATTCACAAGAGGTAGTGGGCTTACTTACTACAGTAGGATAGAAACTAGTTTTTCATGTATGTATGTGTCCCATGAGGACTAGAGCAATTTTTATGTTCCGCCAGAGGTAGGGATCTAGAGGACATAGATGCCTAGCCCGACCTCAGTAGTGGGGTTATTTACCAAGTATTTTATACTCATCCTTTCTCATGTTGTTGTTTCAGGTAAAGGTAGAGATGCACCAGCGATTGACAAGCGGAATTCGTGATTGAGCCAGTGGCACCAGTTTTATGCTTCTGCTCATGATATTTTGATTTCTTTTCATGTTTTTTTTCAACTTTCAATTTTTCTATTTGAAACTTACTATTATAAATTGATTTCAAACTTATTATTATTGTTGAAAAAAGAGGAAGAATAAAACCCAAGATTTACGTGGAAAATCCTAGATCAGGGAGAAAAACCCATGATAGAGACTGATTTTATTATTAATTCTGAAACACAAAAAACAAGAGAATAGGCTAAATAAATAGACTAGGGGAAGCCCTAGGGTACAAACAATTACTAAACTACCCCTAGGGTTACAAGCTGATTTTCGACACTCCCCCTCAAGTTGGGGCGTAAATATCAATACGGCCCAACTTGCTGACACAGTAGTCAAAGTTTTGTCTCAGTAACCCTTTTGTGAGCACATCTGCAAATTGCTGATTTGATGGAACATAAAGGATGAATATACTTCTATTGTCAAGTCTTTCCTTGATGAAGTGTCGGTCGATCTCAACGTGTTTTGTTTTGTCATGCTGAACAGGATTATTTGCAATACTTATTGTTGTTTTATTGTCGCAAAACAGTTTCATTGGAAGCTCATTGTCTTGATGAAGTTCTGACAACACTTTATCAACCAGATTTCTTCACATATCTCTAAACTTATGGCCCGATACTCAACTTCCGTACTACTTTTGGCCAGAACTCCCTGTTTCTTGCTCCTCCAGGTCACTAGATTACCCCAAACAAATGTGCAATACCCATATATTTATTTTTTTTTATCAACAACAGACCCTGCCCAATCAGAATCAGTGTAGGCTTCAATGTAGCGTTTATCAGACTTCTTGAACATTAACCCCTTACCTGGTGTACCTTTCAGATATTGTAGGATGTGTCCAACGGCTGTCATGTGTTCCTCATAAGAAGCCTGCATAAATTGACTGATAACACTCACTGCATATGAAATATCAGGTCTCGTATAAGATAAGTATATCAATTTTCCAACTAACCGCTGATACCTTTCTTTATTGACTGGGACACTGTTACTGGTATTGTTGAGCTTTGAATTATATTCAACTGAGGTGTCAGCAGGTTTACACCCAGTCATTCCTATTTCCGTTAGAAGATCAATTGTATATTTCCATTGGGATACTAAGATCCCATCCCTTGATCGGGCTACTTCCATTCCGAGAAAGTATCTTAACTTCCCAAGGTCTTTAATTTCAAACTCTTTGGCCATCTTTGCTTTGAGTTTCACAATTTCATCATCATCATCACTGGAGAGCACAATATCGTCAACATACACAATGAGAACGACAACCTTCCCTGAAGTTGACCTTTTTGTAAATAGTATGTGGTCTGAGTGCCCTTGGGTATACCCTTGTCTTTTGACAAAGGTGGAAAATCAGTCAAACCAGGCGCTTGGAGATTGTTTCAACCCATAGAGCGACTTTCTCAGTCAGCAGACTTGCTGTATGAACTGATCTTCAAATCTGGGGGGAGGATTCATGTAGACTTCCTTCTCAAGCTCTCCATTGAGAAAGGAATTCTTTACATCCAGTTGATGCAAAGGCCAATCTCTGTTAACTGTAACTGATAGCAAAACTCGTATAGTATTGAGTTAAGCTGCGGGAGAGAATGTCTCGGAGTAATCTACCCCAAAGGTTTGGGTAAACCCTTTGGCAACTAGCCTGGCCTTGTACCGATCAACAGTCCCGTCTGACATGTACTTTATAGTGAAAACTCATTTGCATCCAACTGTTTTGTGCTCTTTGGGTAGGATCACCTGGTCCCATGTTCCATTTTTCTCGAGAGCCCTCATCTTCTCCGTAACAGCAGCCTTCCAAACTTCAGTTTCCATTGCTTCCTATATGTTACTCGGTATCACCCCTATATCCAAACTGGTGGTAAACGCCCTAAATTCAGGTGACAAGTTACGGTCATGTAACTATGCATAGGGTACTTTGTACATGACCGAATACCTTTCCTCAGGGCTATTGGAAGATCAAAAGAAGCATCATGCTCCTTCAGTCTGTCAGAATTTCCACTATGATCACTAGTCTCCTCTGCTTGGGTTTCATCTTCAGACATCACATTTTCACCATTATCTCTAGTATCACTCACATTTTCTAGAGTTGTGTCCAAATCATTATTTTTCGTAGTCTTCCCATCTGCTATAGTGATGCTTTCAGCAGCTTTTCCTCCTTTTTCCTCTCTGCATTTGTTAGTCTTAGTACAAGTATCAATCTCATTAGTTTTAGGAATACACGTACCTGATGTCAGGTTTGACTCATGGACCGGAGCCAGAGGTGCAATAGGTGAAGCTGCTTCCTTCCTGAGATTCTTCCTATAGTATGTTATCCATGGGACTTGATTGGTGGGGAGGATATGACCGACATGTTCGGGAATGGGAGATGACTCCAAGGGAACTGTATAAGTGGACTAGTTAGTCTCTTCACTAGATGTCTCCCCTTGAAGATGGCTAATAGGGAAGAAAGGTTGATCCTCAAGGAAGGTGATATCCATGGAAACAAAATATTTATGAGAGGATGGGTGGTAACATTTATACCCAAGCTGATGAAGTGGATACCCAACAAAAACACATTTTTGAGCACGGAGGGTAAATTTCGTGCAGTTTGGACCATAGGAGTGAACAAAAGCAACACAACCAAAGATTTGAAGTGGTACATCGAAAATTAAACAAATAGTGGGGTAGGACATTTTCAAACAGTCTAATGGGTTTTGAAAGTTAAGGACTCGGTAAGGCATTCAGTTGATTAAGTGAGCAGCAGTAAGGATGGCATCACCTCATAAGTAAGACGGTAGTGATATGGATAGCATCAAGGACTTGGCAATTTCCACCAAATGACGATTTTTTCTTTCGGCTACCCCATTTTTTTGGGGAGTATAGGCACATGAACTTTGGTGGACAATCCCTTTGGATGCAAGGAATTCCTGGAAGGAAGTGTTAAAGAATTCCCGCCCGTTGTCACTTCTCAAAATACCAATAACACTAAATTGGGTTTCCACAGTGGCATAGAATTGTTGGAATACAGATAACACTTCGAACTTATCAGTGAGAAGAAATACCCAAGTAAGCCGAGTGCGGTCATCTATAAAGGTGACAAACCAGCGCTTCCCTGTGGAGGTAGTGGTTGGTGAGGGACCCCAAACATCACTGTGGACTAAGGTGAAGGGTTTTGATGGTTTATAGGGCTGGGAATGGAAGGAGACAACGACTCTGTTTGGCACGAATACAGATATCACAATTTAAAGAAGACATATTAATATTGTGAAATAAATGCGGAAATAAGAATTTCATGTATTGAAAATTTGGATGTCCTAAGCGGTAATGCCATAACAGAAAATCATTTTCAGAATTAGAAAAATTTAAAGAGACAAGGCTAGTCCTATAATCATTCCTAGAAGAAGCATCATCAGTCAGGAAGTAGAGTCCCCTATCGTGTCGGGCAGTGCCAATCATCGTCCCTGAGCTCAGATCCTGAAATAAAACAGAGTCGGGTGAAAAAACTACCTGACAATTCAGATCTCTTTTAATCTTACTGATGCATAACAAATTATATGAAATTTTAGGAACATGCAAAACATCTCGCAAAACCAAACCTTCAAACAGAGATAAATGTCATTTACCTGCAACAGGTGCGAACGACCCATCTGCAATCCTAATTAGTTCGTTACCGGCACTTGGACAAAATGAGAGGAACTAATCAGAGGTACCAGTAAGATGATCTGTCGCCACTGAGTCAACAATCCATGGTTTTTCCCATTAATATTAATAAGACCAGCAGACTGTATATTTCCTGACTAGGCAATGGCACTGACTCCAATCGTACTATCTGTTGAGGATTGTTGAGGATTCTCATTTACCGAGTCACTCACAAGGGCACATCAAAATGTTGATTTGTAATTTGACTGTCGACGTTTACTGTTTGGGGGCCCCGTGTAGCTTCCAACACTAGTCTTTTGTATGCCACGGCTTTTTACAATGCTCACAGACAGGAGTACGTCTTTTATCACCATCAGTACTGGAGAACTTAGTAGCAAAAGCTACAGCATCTGTAGAGGTAATGACAGGGTTATTCATTGCAGTTGATCTATCTTCCTCCAGACGTATTTATGAGAATACTTCTATAAGAGAAAGAGTAGGGCATTGCCCTAGAATCCGACTTTGAACGACATCAAACTTTGAATTTATATCGGCCAGGAAGTCATAGACACAATCTACTTCTTCAACTTTTGCATACTGTGCTCCGTCAAGAGCACATTTCTAGATTGTCTCCCTACAAAGATCCATCTCCTGCCACAAAAGAGTCATTTTATTAAAATAGGACGTTACGTCCATAGTGCCTTGCTTACATTCATGTGCCTACTTCCGTAACGTATAGAGTTGGGATGCATTCTGACTTTGTGAATAAAGTTGTTGAAAAACATCCCAAATATCCTTGGCAGTTGCAGCATAGAGTAAAGGTCTGCCAATCTGGGTTCCATATTATTAATCAAAACAGATCTCAACAACGAGTCTTCTCTTTTCTAGATCCACTCCTGAGGGTCTCCTTGAACGGGCTTAGGTATCTCTCCAATCAAGTATCCAAACTTATGACGTCCTTCCAAGGCCATTCTGATGGATTGAGACCAGGAAAAGTAGTTCTGGCCATTCAATTTCTCTCCAGTAATAAACCCTGCAGTATTTCCCATCGATCCATATAAGATATTTGTAGTGGTTAAAATAGAGAAGGAATTTACCGGGTTTTTAGGGCAAATTGGTATGTTGGCCGAAAAATCAGGTTGAGAGTTTGTCCCAAAAACCGTCCCGAAATCTACAATCTGCTGTTGTAGATGGGCCAAACGCCGTTGGAGATCACTTGTAGACCCCCCGGCAAGGCTGATCTGCAGATCCAACCGCCGGTGCCATTAACCCACTTGGGCAAAAGACCAGCGCATAAGAACTTACCGACTTCTCCTAGAATGGTTCGACCACAGCAGCTGTCTAGAAACACGTCGAATCTGCCCGCTGATAAGAAGTTTCAATCGGCAAGATCTGCTCCGACTGGCTCATCGCACCGGCAGGGTCGACCGACGAGGAGGTGTGGCTGGAAGCGCTGCGATCTGGTCGGCTGGGGAACGAAGGGCTGGGGAAAGACCACTTTGAGCGGCTACGATCTGTCGAACGGCTGGAGAACACTGGGATCGAGCGACTGGAATGGATCGAGCGATTGGGCTGTCTACTATTCGGTTGGGATCTAGTCGTGGGGAAGAACGACTGAACTTTGGCCGATTAGGGTTTGGGTCTGAAACAGATTTAACTATTTTGGGTAGTGCGGCTTGGAGGTATTGTTCCACGGCTTCCCGAACGGCTTAGGGGATATAGGCTTCCCGACTAGTTCCAATGGAGATTGCTGATGGAAAATCTGGTCTATTTTCATCAATGATGGCTAAGGTTTCGCCGCCATGCCCTAATAGCATGTTGAAAAAAGAGGAAGAAAAGAACCCAAGATTTACGTGAAAAACCCTAGATCAGGGAGAAAAAACCACAATAGAGCCTGATTTTATTATTAATTCTGATACATAAAAAAACAAGAGAATAGGCCAAATAAATAGACTAGGGGAAACCCTAGGATACAAACAATTACTAAACTACCCCTAGGGTTACAAGATGATTTTCGAAAATTATCATTTATGATTTATGGGTACCCCATTATTTGTTTTTAGTATTTGAATTTAATGAAGGACTTTTGAACTTTCCTTATTTATTTAGCATCTATTTCACCATAAAAGGGTGTCGTTTTAAGTTCCATGCATACATATATTTAGTAACGTCCTAACTTAAGTCTTATGGGGTCGGGTCGTTACATGAACATCATGCATATGATAATTGATTTCGAAAACGTAGAACACAAAGAAGAATAAACAAAACAAAATATTGTAAACATGCTACTAAGAAAGAGAAAATATCATAAGGAACCCACCCTTGAAGACTCCTCTTCACATGATTCATCTTTGAGCCACGAACAACCACAAACTTCGAACTCCTTAGTCTATGAAAATACGAATAAAACAAATTATAGGGATACAACCACTTAGGCTTCCTTACTATTCTCTGGCAAAGAACAATGGATTATGGGATCCGTTGTTTTAGGAGAGGGAAGGGAATTCAAAGAGGAATTTTGAGAGAGATCTAGATAGTATGCTTGATCCTCTTCTTTGTAACTATTTTACCAAAAACATGCCAACTCTTAACTCCTCTTCACTGAGTGCTCCGTGAGATGATGAATGAATGAGAGAGATTTACAGCTCCCATATTTGTAATGTCTAATAACTCCCAATGGGAGTTATGTTAATATAACTTAATATGTATATTAAATCTCATTTAATGTATATATAATAATATTAATTAAAAATTAATTAATCTATAATTAAATATCATATATTTAATTTTATTTGAATCATATTCAAATGGCATCATCTCACATAATCTATAGTTCCAATACAAATCTTATTCATATTAATTTTAACCTATAATATTTATATGAATCACAATCATATAATTAGTATCTTAATCTCATTCAAATGTATCACTCTCATATATTATATAGTATTAATTTTAAATCTAATTTATAATTAACTATATATTATAATGTAACAATATACATCGATTTGAATTTCATTCAAATATTTATCTCTATTATTGATTATAAATCATATTCATAATGAACTATAATGTATCAATATACATTATATTAACTCCCTTATACATAGTATTAATTATAAATCATATTTATAATCAACTATGTATTATAATGTTATCAATATACATTATAATTTATATTAATCACATTAATATAAATTTTCCTTAAAATTATTTGAACAATTCAAATTATTCTAAAACTATTTATTCCTTGTTTTATCCTTAGTGAGCTAGAAAGGGAACCTAATGGACCATAGATTAGAAGCTCCAATGATACAAGATTAATTAATTAATCAACACCCATTAACTGTCAGTGAATCCACTAAAGACCGATCACTAAACTCTTCACACTGTAAATATATTTCTTTGTCTATGAATACTTATCAACAGTGAGTTGACCCGTTCACGAATCGCTCGTTACTATAGTTGGGTTAAAATTATCGTTTTACCCCTATAGTTACATGTAACTCCTTAAGTACCATTGTTTCCTCTAATGAACAATTAGTTATAGTCCAACTATAAACTAGACCCTCTCTAGCCACTGAGATGGTGAGGTACATCATAGTTCAAGACCCAAAATCAGTCCTTAAGGGAGCAATTCATCCACTTATCCTATGACCAGGAAGGAGCGAAATTCATCTTCTGTAGCTGTGTTTTTAGCTTCCCACCGAGACAAATCTCCAAAATAGTAGGCATATTAAATCGAAAAATCAGGTTAATCTCACCCATACAGATCAAAGGAATTCCTTCATTTGCAGGAGTTCACAACTCACTCAGGATTGAGGTCAAGTTACCTATGGTAATCCTTGTGAAATGTAAGTATTTTAAAATAACAGTGTTATAAAGAAAGACTAATTATTTCATGGTTTGGTCTTATAAAAACTCTTTGTATAGGTCCCCCACTCACATGTCTTCACATGAACAATTATGATCAAATCGTTTGTAATAATTTACTACTATTGTAACAATTAAAAAGTGGGTCATATCCATAGTGTTATCCGGATAAGGCACCCAATCTTATCCATATACTACAGACCATTTAGGTTATTACTTAAACATGATCCACATTTATGTCAAATGCATACATGTTTAATTTACATTAAATAACCTTAGATCTTATTTATTGGATTGAGTTACACAATTCTAAACGTCAAATAAAATAACACCTTATTTTATTACATAAATAAATATCGTCATTTATACATTACAAATCACGAAATTTAGGGCAAAATCCCAAACAGTATGTACCTATTTATTTCTTATATTTTATTTGTGAATGTTCATGTGTGTACTTGAAAGGGTGTTGGATAAATTTAAACTACATTAGTGAAAGGTTGTGTCCTTTAAACACAAGTTGAATTTGAATGAATTTCTTATGCCTAGAGTTTAAATCTCTCTCAAGGTTTATGCTCTCTTTTTATTCTTGTGCTTTGAATGTATGGTTATAACTTTTAATATAGTTTGATCAGTAAGATTGTGATGAATTCAAAATCTCGAAGATATGAACAAATTCTCCTTTCTTCTTAATCTTTTATCATCTTTCCAAGCAAAATATGTTTAACTTTCTTGGGGATGTGTCTCAATTAGTTAATGGGGGTTATTTTTATTATTATCGTGCAGATTCACCTTGAATTAAGGGAGCTCTCAAATGTAATTGAGATAGTTCTCTTTATCAAGATGGATATTAAGACTACATTTCTTCAACATGAGTAAACATTTTGTTCCCTCTATCTAGTCACTTCAAACTTAGTAGTAAACAAAGTCCAACAAATAAAGTAGTAAGACATGAGAAAAATCTCATATGTTTTAGCACTTGGGAGCTTGATGTATTTGTATGTCATTGTATGCACAGTATACCAAATATTATTCATGTTCTTGGTATTAGTCGTTTTATGTCCAATCCAGGAAGGAAAAAAAAACAATGGGAGGCAATCAAGTGTATCATGAGATATTTTTGAGGTATTTCTAGTTTGAAGCTTACCTTTGAAAGAAGAAAGTGAGTATTTTTCGGTTTCAATGATTCAAATATGACAAAAGATCTTGATAACCAAAAGGTTTCAATGATTCAAATATTACTAAAGATCTTGACAATCAAAAGTTTACATATTTTTTCTTAATGATATTTGTAGGTGATGCAGTGTCTAGGTAGTCAAGAGTACTACGACAGAAGTGTATTGGGCTTGATATACTATTATAGTTTTAGAGGTGTGCCTATAACTACAATTTTGCCCTTTGTTCACGGCCAAAAAGTGTAAAAAAAAAAAACCTATGTTGATGGCCAAAAAATGTCAAGCTTGAATGTCAACAAAGGAGTTTTGTTGACGTTTTAGACCATCAACAAAAGGTATGTTGACTTTTTTGCTTTTCAACTATATGGAAAAACCGTCAATGAAACCTCTTTGTTGATACTTCTCGAACGTTAAAATAAGGTAAATTTTAAATTTTTTGTTGTCATCTATTTTTAAAAACATTAAGTATACCTTTTTTATTGGCGTTTTTGGAAGTCAACAACACTATATTATTGTCTGTCATTTTATGTTTTTATTGACGGTTTTTAAGAATCAACTATACAACTTTGTTAAAAAAATTTATCCATCAACTATACCGATTTGAGGAAAAAAAAGATTTTGGGACATTAGGATCCCTCGTATGCAACCTGTAATCGACCCCAAACATGCTTTAAACTTGAAATTTTCATTCACACCCATATGTAAGTCATGGTACCCAACCTATATTTTATATACAACCAATAAATATACCACATCACTTACATAAAATTAGCTTGCAATCCTAACAACTATACATAGCTCGTGCAAAGCAACAACTATAAAGACACCTGCAAAGTAACAACTATCACAACTCTTACAAAGCAACGACTATACAAATCCAATTTATCAATATACAGCTATGTTACCATAAACAAACAATTACAATATGTACACTACTATGAAACTACGCTTTAATGTTGGTTTAAAACTGACATTATAGAGGTACAATGTCGGTTGAAAACCAACATTGAAGATCATGTTATAAAAGGTCTTCAATGTCGATTTTAAACCGACATTATAGATAACCAAGATTTTAATACCAGTTATCTTCAATGTCAGTTTTCAACCGACATTGAAAATTATTTTTAATGTCGGTTCTTCATCGTTTTCTTATTGAAGTGTATATATATATATATATATATATATTACGCACGTGCAAATCAATACTCTCATTTTTTACCTATACATATACTAAATAAAATCTTAATTGTTTTTATATATTAAGATCTCAACAAACAAAAAATTTAAATCTCAATCTTACTCACAAGGTACGAATAATAGTTAGCGCTCAAATAGAATAACAAAATTTATACTTACAAAACAATAGTTCTAACAAACTTGAATTTATAATATTCCCATAAACTAAAAGAAAAGAGAAAAAGGCTAACAAGCTCTTAAATCAAGTTGTTGACTCATTTCACTAAAAATTAATTGAATTGCTTGTAAAACAATACTTTCCAAGTAAGGTTCAGTTGCTGCTCCTCCGTCATAGCTGTCAGCTCCATTTTCCAGAACCCAACCTTCCACCAAGACTCTGAGAAATTTTTAGGTATGACACAACAATCAATAATACGATTGAGAAAAATATGATAAATATCATGATTTGCAAGACTCAGAAAAGAATAACTTCAAAATATAAATCCAAAATCTCAAAATTTATAAACAAACTTGCGACTTCATTAAATCTTACAAGGATAAGAAGTCAAAATCAACTCGTAAGAATTTGAACACTCAGTAAGATGATCAACAAGTAAAAAGGAAAAAACAAGCCACACATGATTCAATGATACAATTCCAAACCAGGATTTCGATCAAAATCATTATGATCAAGCCTTCTCAAAGAGAGATATTTGTGAACTTTCCATTCAAAGTCCTAATAAATCAATAAATGATTCTATTTAAATTTTTTCTAATATCTCATCCCAGGCATCAAACCAAAACAAAAAACATTTGATGCAACTGTAAAGGAAGTATAGAAGCAAGAACAGAAAAAACCTAGGGAACATTACCATATTTTAACCTGTAAATTACTTTACTAACTTTTATGCTTTAAAAGAATTTTGGCAACATGACAATACTATACAACAAAACCAAATTTTTAACTTTAACACATGTTCAATAAAATGCACTTCCAACAAAGTTCAAACAACAATCTTCTCAATAGAATTACCAGAGTTCCCAAAACTCTAATACTCAGACCAACTACATAATCAGAATCGACAAACAAACGAAAACTAACAAGCTTAAACTAATAAAGAATTCAAATAGTAAATTCAATAGAGAAGTTCTTTTTCCATTTTAGATTTCTTAGACAACCAGACCAACCATACTAATTAAACAAGTTTAAGATGAAAAATAGATCATGTGCAAATGTAAATGCCACGAAGAAAATCACTCATACCAAGTTGCTTGTGGTTAATAAGCGTACTACAGTCATCAATTTTGCTTGCTTCAAACTTGGTAAAGTGAACCCTCTCTTGGAGAATGGAACGACTTCTTCCACTAGTTTTTACAGAAGTCTAAACTTGATCATTTTTCAACAATTTCTTGTTTCCAAAAAATACACCAACTTAGCAAGAGTGCCAAACAAAAATGCAGAGATTAATCTCCAAAACTAAATTCCAAGTATAAGATCAAAGCAAACTCAAAAAAAGGAAAGAAAGGGAGAATGCAATAGGATAATCCAATGTAGAATCACTAAAAAAGAAAAGGGCATAGGGAGAAAGACCTATATTAATTTAATTATCTCATAATATGCACTAAAACTGAAAGTCCTTACCACAACAATTCAATATGATTTAGCTCTTGCTTTGTTAATAGGCTTGTTCATTTAGAGATCGATGTGACAAGACAAGTGTGGTATAAAAATAAGAGAAATTTAAAATAATGACGAACCAACGAAGATTATATACAAGTGAACTCTAAGAAATGAGTTCAAATCACAACAAAAAATGAAAACCATTTACGAATGACCTTTTTTGATGCAGCACTACACATACCTTGTTTCGAGTTGGTAATGACATCTAAACCATAATTGTGCGTGTTGTGATGTTGGAGGTAAATTGAGAACGAACATTAAGAACGAGAAAAGGGCAAATTACTGACTTTTGTTTAGTGTTGCTTCACATGCTTTAAATTCAACAAACAACATCACAACAATAATAACAAGTGAAACCATAGCCATGAATTATTGATCTCATCCCACAACAACAATGGAGTTTTCAACCTTTGAACTTAAGAACAAAAACTAAATTTGAGTGATTAAATTTAAGATTTATTGAAAAAACAAGAACTAAATTTGAACAATTAAAAATATATAACTAAAATTGAATAAACATTAAAGTTTGGGAACGAAGCATCTCTTCTCACAATTGATAAATGAAAAAAAAGATCCATTATGATATGAAGAGAAACTGTTAGAAACGACAGGACCCTCAGAATGGCGAACAGTGAACCGTCAAGGCATGGCGGTCAAGCGAAGAGCAAAACCTGCCAAACAGAAACTCGTTATAGGCTGAGTCGCGGAGCTCGCTCTCTTTAAGACATTTCGCGACTCTGCCCAAGTGTGCAAATAGGTCTGAAAATTTTCACGTCGTCCCCAAGATAGAACAGCCAAAAGAACCCGATCGAAAATGCACCGTTACCGATCGAAGCATACACTCTTCCTAAACTCACTGCTTGGAACGCTTAGATGGAGGAGGAGAGGAAAAATAATGTGGAAAATTAAGAAATGAATTCCATCTCACGAACTGTTGAAGGCCTTGCCTTTTATAGGCCTTCAACGTCGAACTGTAGGGAGCGAGAAGGGCGCTCCACCACAGAACGTGCGCGGAAGGAACGGGATGGGCGGACGAAATGCAGATGGATCGAGCGAACAAACAGATCGTTTCCTCCTTTTTTCTGGTTAAAAAATAAATAAAATAATATTTTTATTAAAAATAATCATCACACACACGCGCGCCTCGCCACGCCCTACCGACTGGACGGACGGCGGCACGTGTGTGGGACGTCCACCGAACCCACATTGGTCTATCTTCTTACTCCCTCCAAAATATAGGTACCCTTGTTAGGGTTGATGCCCTAAAGTCTCGTGTCCGGTAGTTTGTAAATAATATATACGAACACATATGATTGTTAATATATGATATTTACTTCACATCTTGTTGTTTTACTCGGTTATTTGTTTTATTTGCTTTACCAAAAACCAATAAACATAAAATCCCTGGTTATCTGTATGTGACTCAAGCATGTATGTGGTGACATACAAATGGATCATGTCTTGATTGATAACCAAAATGGTCTATAGTATATGGATATAGGAGAGAAACCTTATCCTGGTAATGCTACGGACGTGGCCGGCTTTGTGGAATGGTCACAAGTGTTGTGACTTGCCACAGATGATCTGATTCTGATCATTCGTGTTGGGGACATGCGAGCGGGGGCGTCCTATACAAAGAGTTTGTATAAGACCTGACCACGAAGTGTTAATGTCTCGTTATATAACACCGTTTATGACAAAGACTTCACTTCACTAAGATGACCATAGGTAACATGACCTTAATCCTAAGTGAGTTGGGAACTCCTGCCATTGAAGGCGATCCTTTGATTTCTATGGGTGCGAGTGGCCAAGTCGCCAATTCAAACCTACCATTTTGGGGATTCGTCTGATTTGGGAGCTGGGAACACAACTACACAAGATGGAATTCACTCCTTCCCCGAGGCAGGGGTAAGTAGATAGATGGCTCCCTTAAGGGCTGATTCTGGGGCTTGAACGATGTGGCACCACACACCTTCTCTTGGCCCGAGATGTGTTCACACATAGTTGGACTATGTTGTATTGTTCATCAGAGGAATCAATAGTACTTAAGGAATGAGATGTAACTACAGGAACAAAACGATAAATTGGCCCAGCTGTACTTACGAGCATCTGTGAAGGGTCATCGTACTCATGATTGGTTATATCCAATGGACATAGAAATATATCTGTGGTAAGAAGAGTTCAGCTGTTGGTTTAGTGGAATCACTGACAGTTAACGGATGGTGAATCTCGTGGCTAAAGTGTTTAGTCAGCTATTCACGTATCGTTGGAGCTTCGAGCCACAGGTCCATTAGGTCACTTGGGTAGCTTGGATAAAGTCAAGAACCAGTGTTTGGGTTAATTTGAAATATTCAAATTGACAAGAGAAAGTTCAATTATAGATGATATAATTGGACTGGTTAATTATATATGATATAATTGGCTAAATGTATGAGATACAATATTTTGGAGGAATTTAGATATAAATATGATTTATATCAAGTAGAGGAAAAATACTATAGTAGATATATGATATCAAACTATAGAATATAAATATAATATGCTTATATTTATTAATTAAATTAATTGATTAATTATTTAATAATTAACCAATTAATCTACATTCGGACGTGGGAAGATGGGGCCATGAAGGTTATGGTAACTGGCGGGTTAAAGTTTTGAAAATCGTTTTCATTTGATGCGTGCCCAAAAAGAATCCGTGAAAGAGCGATCGCGAGAGCCTATACGATAGAAGCTCATTCGTCTAAACGATCTTCTAGTTCACGCGTTCTCTAAACGATCGTATACCTCTTTCCTAAACAATCGTTCAGTTTTTTTCTAAACGATTGTGTAGCTCTACTATACGATAAGCATCTTCGCTATACGATATCATAGTTCTTCTCGCGCGTACTTATAGTTTACACGACGTCTTCTCTTCCATCCTCTACCAAACTCACCAGAGCCCACTCTCTGGGTTTTTTATGTTGAGGCCTTGTTCGTGTACGTTCGGATCATGCAGTAACAGTCGACAGACTCGCCGGGTGTTGGTAGATCGGTGGGAAGTTTTCCGCTACTTTGGGTTCACACATACGAAGAAAGTCTTCCTTTGGTATGAACCTCTTTTCCTTATGTTTTATTGTATTCTGAGCATGTCGTTGATGAGTTTAGTATGTATAACTGTCAGTATGGAATGTATATCGTTTATGTTTCGGTCACTGTGAAATCGGAGCGATCTAAACCCGCACATAGAACTCTCGGTATGAGATCCTTTAACCCGTTGGGGCCCAAACCCAAAACACAATGTTGGAGTACATAAATGAGACTTCCAACACCAAATTTTCCGATGTGGGATTCTCCAACAAAAAAAGTTGGTTCCCTCTAGTTTTGAAAGTTAAATTTTCACCCAATAATCCCCACTTGGAAATTTAAACAAAAAGAAAAAAGAGAAAAGATTTTCATCAAGCAGTTTGAGTCTATACAACACTGTGCATAAGCAAAGGTGTCTTGCGACTTGAACCTTTATATAGTGTAGATGATTCAGAATATACTAGAGTAACCCTTGGTTTCGAACTCTATCTCTAATAGCATCTCACACAGAGTGTTATTAGGGTGTAGTTCGAAAGCTCGTGCTTTTAAGGCCTAGCACGTGAATCCCGATTTAGCGAATGCTCTAGAGAGTTTGCCTAAAAACTCCATAGGAAACGGCCCTCATTTCCACATTCACACAGGTGTATCAAGGGTACTCCTGTAGCTAGGTACCCCACTTGTCATCAAGTATAGATCTCATTAAGAACTGAGTTCAACCTTTCTTACGCTTCAGGATATCATGCTCAGACTTTAAGTCAAGGAATGGAACTCTGTGTTTGGTTTAGCATGATTCATTATATATCACTCGTGATCAGAAATTACCCGTTGTACCTATTTCTTGGGATCTCCAGTCTACAGGTTGGGTTTTTCTCACTGTGATTCATCTTTCAATAGGCATGAGTCCCATCCTTTCTGAGGTTCTAAAAACCTTTTCTCTGGCTAGTTCTTTCGTCAAAGGATCTGCCAAATTTTCATCAGTCCGTATGTGATCCACTCTAACTACACCAGTAGTGAGAAACTCTCTAATGGTACTGTGCTTACGACATATTTGACGTCTCTTTCCGTTGTAGTAACGGTTCTGAACTTTTGCGATTGCTGCAGTACTATCGCAATGGATCAATATGGCTGGTACCAGCTTTTCACATAAAATAATCTCTGGTAGGAGACTTCTAAGCCAACCTGCTTCTTCACTAGCTGTCACTAGTGCTATCATTTCTGACTCCATCATAGATTGGGCTAAAATAGTTTATTGGACTTCCAAGAGACAGCTCCGCCAGCTATATTAAAGATATAGCCACTTGTAGCCTTTGAATCATCCGAAAGAGAGTTCCAATCAACATCGCTGAACCCTTTCACGACAGCGAGAATCTTTTGATAATGTAATCCTAGGTTTTGGGTTTTCTTTAAGTATCTCATAACCTTTTCTATAGCATTCCAATGCTCTTTACTAGGTCTGCTTGTAAACCTGCAAAGTAATCCTATAGCATAAGCTATGACAGGCCTAGTGCAGTCAGCAGAATATCTAAGACTGCCTATGATGCTCACATACTAAGATTGATTAACACTGCCACCAGTGTTTTTGAACAACTTTACACTAAGGTCATAAGGAGTACAGGCTGGTTTACACTCAAAGTAATTATATTTCTTTAGAATATTTTCTATATAGTGAGATTGATCCAAAGAAATTCCCTTTTGAGACCTATTTACTTTTATGCCTAAGATTACACTAGCTTCTTCTAAGTCTTTCATGTCGAAGTTCACACTCAATATTGATTTTACATCATTTATGACATGCAAGTTCGACCCAAAGATCAATAAATCATCTACATATAAACACAAGATAGTGCAGAGGTTATTATCAAACATATAGTAGATGCATTTGTCACTTTCATTGACCTTGAAACCTTTAGATAGGATAAGGTTGTCAAATTTTTCATGCCATTGCTTAGAAGGTTGTTTTAGTCCATAGAGAGATTTTTCTAATTTACATACCTTACTTTCTTGACTATGGACAACAAAACCCTCAGGTTGTTCCCTATAAATATTTTCTTCAAGTTCACCATTTAGGAAAGCGGTTTTTACATCCATCTGATGTACTACCAGGTTATAAAGGGCAGCGAGAGAGAATAGGACACAGATAGAGGTAACTCTAGTGACAGGGGAGAAGGTGTCAAAGAAATCTACGTTTTCTCTCTGTCTAAATCCCTTCGCTACTGGTTTTAAATTTGTCGACAGTCCCATTAGGTCTAAGTTTCCTCTTTAAGATCCATTTTCACCCTATTGCCTTACATCCTGGGGGAAGATCTACTAAGTGCCAAGTCTTATTTGACTCAAGTGAGTCTATCTCATCATTTATAGCTTCTTGCCATAGGTTGACATTTACTAAGGACAGGGCAGCTCTTAGATCTTTAGTGTAACGACCTGACCCCCTAAGACTTAAGTTAGGCCGTTATTAAGTACATGCATGCATGGAACTTAAAACGACACTCTTTTATGGTGAAATAACTACTAAATAAATAAGGTAAGTTTAAGGTCCTTTATTAAATGCAAATTTTAAAATAACAATAGGGTGCCCATAAATCATAAATGTTAACAAATAAGTCTAAAAAAAACAATTCTTAATAATAGGTTTCAAACATCAAAACTGAAAATTTAGCAAAACATGAAAGAAAATCTAAGTCTCATGAGCGGAAGCATAAAACTAGTCCCAGTTGCTCAATCACGAATTCCGCTTGTCCATCGTCGGTGCATCCCTACCTTTACCTGAAACAACAACATAAGAAAGAATGAGCATAAAATACTCAGTAAGTAACCCCACTACTGGGGTCAGGTTAGGCATCCATGTCCTCTAGATGCCTACCTCTAGTGGAACATAAAAATCGCTCTAGTCCTCAAAGGACACATACATACATGAAAAACTAGTTTCTATCCTACTGTAGTTAAGTATGCCCACTACCTCTGGTGAATCCCGAAGAAAACACAATATCTGGTGAATCCCGAAGGAAACACAATCTGGTGAATCTCGAAGGAAACATAAGATCTTACGTACGCATGTTTATGCATACACCTCTTCCGTATACACATAACCCACTGTGTGTGTACCTCTTTCCTACACCTGGTTATGTATGCACTTCTTTTGTATACACATAACCCACTGAATGTGTACCTCTTTCGTACACACATAATCCATTGAATGTGTACCTCTTTCGTACACCTGGTTATGTATACACCTCTTTCGTGTACACATAACCCACTGAGTGCGTACCTCTTTCGTGTACACATAACCCACTGAGTGCGTACCTCTTTTGTACACCTAGTTATGTATATACCTCTTTCGTGTACACATAACCCACTGAGTGTGTACCTCTTTCATACACCCCAGATCCTCTCTATGAATGTGAGGAAGCACCTCTTTCGTACACATGGTTATGTATACACACAACCCACAGAGTGTGCACCTCTTACGTACACCCCAATACCCCCAGGTATGTATCACTTTCATATATACCAGCCCTAGTACGTCTCTTTCATGTACTAGCGTCCTTGGACATGCATAACTTTTATGCAGTCATATAGTCTGGAAAGGAAAAGAGACTACATCTAACTTCATATTACATACAACATTCACATAATCATGAGTTCTCAAATCTCCTCATCAAGGTCCTGTTAATTAACCTCAACGTACGTGTTTAATCTAGTTTTAATGGATCAACTCTAGTACATCAATTTCATGCACTAACTCATGTAAACAATCAAACATTTAAAATTTCATAATACATCATATAGCTTACACACTTTCATAATAAATCACATAAATACGCACATCAACAAATGCTCCAACTTTCACCTAACTTTAAGACATTCCAGTAGTAGTGTCGCTTAACTCATAATTTAGGATCATGCCTAATCGTACTTTTAATATGCCTCATGAAATTCTAAATCATGCACATACATTAAAGTACTTCAGACATATTATCACATGCTCTTATGTCTTTTCTAAAAAATCCATTAAATCTCAAAACAGTCAAAATTATCCTTGTAACTAGTCTTAAAATCCTCAAAATAAATCATAAATTTATCACGTGACATGAAGGCAGTTGCAGTAGTAAGATTACTTACCTTTACTCGCAAACTCTAGAAACTAGCAAGCTCAACCTCTTCCTTGCCCAACGAAATCGAAAGTCCACAGGATCAAACTTAAATCACCCAAAACAAAGACACCAGGACACCTCAAGATCCAAACCTAACACCCAACATCATGGAAAATTATTTTAGGTCGCAGTCCATGGTTCAGTCAAACTTAAATCGAGAAATTCATAAACATACAACATGCTTAACAACCCACATAAGTTTAGAGCCTTACCCTTCACCAAGATTCGACGACTACCCCTTTAATCGGCTGGACGACAACTTCAGCAACCTAAAATTTTGGCCTACATCTAAAACATTACGAGTACCAATAAATTAAGGCCAAACTCTAGTGACTGTTCAAAGTCCTCAAGAAGTCCAATCAAAACAATTTACACTTACCCTTAATCCAAGATTCCGACAAAGACCAAAGTGGACCCGATGCGGCAAGAATGACAGCAACTGATAGTGGTGCGGCTGGGGCGGCAGACGTGTGATTGGACGGTGGACGCATGGCTGGAAGGGATCTGGACGAGCGGCTCGGCTGGATAGAGGCTCACGACGGCGGTTGGAGAGCTTCTGGTTGCTCGCAGACAGAACGAATGGCTGAAAGGGACGATGCGACGGCGAGCGGCGTGATCTGACTAGCGAGATCTAGTTGGCCGAAACCCACAAACGGTGAGTGGCACTACTGGAGGGAGGTCGATGGTTGGGCGACTAGCGGCACGCGAGGGCTGGATCCAGTGGTGCGAACGGTTGAAGGCAGACATGCAACGCTTTGAGGTCGACGAACGGCGGTCGGTGTCGGCGACAGACACGCGACGAAGGGTAGGGGTCGTCTACGGCAGATCGTGAGAGGGGGAAACTTATAAAAAAAAAAAAAAAAAAAAAAAAAAGAAAGAAAAGAAAATTTATTTTATTTAGGTTTTTTTTTATTTTTTTAGAGCAATCTAAGATTTTATTTTATTTTATTCTATCTCATTTTATCTTTTCCTTCCATGCATAAATATATATATATATATATATATTTAAAACCCTTTCCTTTTCCTCTTAAAATTCAATTTGAAAATTGAACCAACTTCCCTAATTTAAATTAAATTTTCAACATTAACTTAAATATCAAATCAATGCGACATAAAATCCAAATTTTCCTTTAAAAAAAATAAATTTTCAAAATTAACAAAATGCCCTCAAATTTTACGAAAATATAGAATGTAACTTACATATTAAAAAAAAAAAAAAAAAAAAAACTCGGGATTACATTTAGGGTCTTCTTCTACATTGTAGATCATGAAGTCATTTCCGAAATCTTTGGAAGTTCTAGCTTTTTTGCTTCTTCTAGGTTCTGGGTCAGTTTCCTCTCTAGGGTTAGGATTTCTACTAGGGTTATACCACTTGATCCAAAGCCCCCACTATTCCTTGATTTAAAAACCTATCTTCAAAGAAGTCAGCATCATTTGACTCAATGATCACTTGGTTCACTAGAACATAGAACCTATAGGCTTTACTATTTAAGGCATAACCTATAAAGACACACTCGTAATCTCTACTAGCCAACGTTCTTCTTTTGGGTCAGGAATACTTACAAAGGCTAGACAACCCCATGTTCTAAAGTAGGACAAGTTTGGTATCTTATTCTTGAGAATTTCGTAAGGTGAAGTTTTATTTTTAGATTTTTCAAGATTCTATTTAGGACATAACAGACGGTAAGGATGATTTCACCCCGCTAATAAGACGTGTCTCCTGAAACTAAGTAAAATAGCAACTACTAGCTCAGCTAAAGTTCTATTTTTTCTTTCGGCTTTCCGTTCATTTCAGGAGAATAAGGTGCAGTCTTTTCATGTATTATTCCATGTGAGTTAAAGAATTCATTAAAACTGTCCGAGTCGTACTCAGTTCCCCCTATCACTACGAAGTCTTTTAACCTTTCTATTAGACTGATTCTCTATTTCAAAAACAAAAAGTTTGAAGGCTTCGAAAGCATCACTTTTGTTTTTCAGCAAGTATACAAAAGTAAAATCAGAGCAGTCGTCAATAAAAGTAATGAAATATCTTTTACTGTTTCTAGTCAATATGCCATGAAATTCACAGACATCAGAATGAATCAAATATAGAGGCTCAGAATTCCTAAGTATAGATTTATGCGGAGTTCTAGTAATTTTAGCCTGACTGCAATACTCGCATTTATCAAAATCATTCGTGGATCACTTAGGTATCATTTCCAGTGTAATCATGTTACTAATTAAATTCTTATTCACATGACAGAGTCTAGCATGCCAAATATTCATAGAACACAACATATACACAGAAGATTTCATTTTATTAAAGTCAAAATTTAATTTGAACATTCCCTTAGTTGCAGACCCTTTCCCTACAAATACATTATTTTATGTCAAGGTATATAGGTCTACCCCTATAGTTTGAGTAAACCCGGCTTTGTTGAGAAGATAGCCCGAAACCAAATTCTTTCTTATCTCCGGAGTGTGCAGAACTTCCTTCGCGTGTGTGTAGGACGTTCTTCAACGTGAGGGTCTTCCTAGAGGTAAACTTCAGTTCCACCTCGCTGGTTCTAGCAACATTCGTGGTGTGCTGGTCTCTCAACAGAATATTCTTATCCTTAGTTTCAGTATAAGTTTTAAATAGACTAAAGTCGTGACAGACATGGCGCATAGCGCCAGTGTCTATCCACCACCCTCCACAACCACCGATCAAATTTACTTCTGTGATCATGGCGACTAACGGTTCTTCTTTCAGGTTCGCCTGAACAGCAGGACGGCGACTATTCCTACAGTTCCTAACCATGTGCCTAGGTTTATTACAATTAAAGCAAAGGAACTGTACCGTTTCTCCTGAAAGGGGCTTCTGTTTTTTCTGTTGGTTTTAGTTACTAGAGCCACGATTCTAACCTTTCCTCTTTGTCCCCTTAGATTTTTGGTCAAGTTTTACCACAGTAGAGGCAAATTTCCCAGGTACTGGGTTCACCTCCTCCCTCTTGTCTTGCTTCCGAGCTTCCTCCTCGATCCTTGCCAGGTTATAAGACTCTCCCAATGAGAACTCCTTGGTCTTATGCCTCAAGGTGTTCTTAAAGTACTTCCACAAGGGGGGCAGTTTATCAATAATAACAGCAACTTGGAATTATTCGTCTAGAGGCATACTTTCAGTAATTATCTTGTGGGCTATCTTCTGGAGTTCATGGGATTGGGCCTCCACGGATTTGCCATCCGTCATCTGGAACTTAAGATAACGGCTAAATGCATATTTCTTCGACCCGACATACTTGGTGTCATACTTCTTTTGAAGGGCATCCCATACCTCCTTCGCTGTCTTCGTTGTACTGTAGTAGTCATACAGATCATCAGTCAAACAATTTAAAATGAAATTCTTATATAGAAAGTCTTTCTCCTCCCTGTCAGCAGCTTCTTTTATCTGTTGTTCAGTTAGTTCTTCTAAAGGGACGATCGGCATAGCGTTGGTACAAGCTTCAGGAACTTTCTTGACGGTGAGGAAGAATAGAATCTTTTGCTTCCACCGCCTGAAGTTCGCTCCTTCGAACCGGAATGGACGGTTAAGGTCAGATATCATAACTTCATAGTCATGGAGCTCACTCTCTTTAAGACGTTTCACGACTCTGCCCAAGTGTACAAACATATCTGAAAAATTACCACGTCGTCCCTAGGATAAAACGGCCAAAAGAACCTGATCGAAAATCCACCATTACCGATCAGAACATACACTCTTTCTAAACTCACTGCTCAGAACGCTGAGATGGAGGATGAGAGGAAAAATGAAGTGGAAAATTAAGAAATGAATTCTGTCTTAAAAACTGCTGAAAAATAAAAATAAAATAATAATTAAAAAAAATAAAATAATATTTTTTATTAAAAATAATTATCACACTCGCCCAACCGGACAGACGACGGGGGGGCGGGTGTGTGCAGAACATCCTTCAACGTGAGGGTCTTCCCAGAGGTAAACTTCAGTTCCACCTTGCTGTTTCCAGCAACTTTCGTAGAGTAATGATCTCTCAACAGAATATTCTTATCCTTAGTTTGAGTATAAGTTTTAAATAGACTAAGGTCGTGACAGACATGGCGCATAGCGCCAGTATCTATCCACCACCCTTCACAACCACCGATCACATTTACTTCTATGATCATGGCGACTAACGGTTCTTCTGTCAGGTTCGTCTGACCAGCAGGACGATGACTGTTCCTACAGTTCCTAGCCATGTGCCAAGGTTTATTACAATTAAAGTAGAGGAACTGTACCGTTTCTCCTGAAGGGGACTTCTGTTTTTTCTGTTGGTTCTGGTTGCTGGAGCCACGATTCTGACCTTTCCTCTTTGTCCCCTTAGATTTTTTATCAGGTTTTACCACAGCAGAGGCGAGTTTCCTAGATATTGCGTTCACCTCCTCCCTCTAGTCCTATTTCCGAGCTTCCTCCTTGATCCTTAACCGGGTTATAAGACTCTTCAATGAGAACTCCTTGGTCTTATGCCTCAAGGTGTTCTTAAAGTCGTTCCATAAGGGGGGCAATTTATCAATAATAATAGCAACTTGGAATTGTTCGTCTAGAGGCATACCTTAAGTAATTATCTCGTGGGCTATCTTCTAGAGTTCATGGGATTGAGCCTCCACGGATTTTTCATCCGTCATCTGGAAATTGAGATAACGGCTAACCGCATATTTCTTCGATCTGGCCTCCTCGATGTCATACTTCTTTTGCAGGGCATCCAGACCTCCCTCGCTGTCTTCATTGTACTGTAGTAGTCATACAGATCATTAGTCAAACCATTTAAAATGAAATTCTTACATAGAAAGTCTTTCTTCTCCCAGTCAGCAGCTTCTTTTATCTGTTATTTAGCTGATTCTTCTTCTAAATGGACGATCGGCTTAGCGCTTGTACAAGCTACAGGAACTTTCTTGACGGCGAGGAAGAACAACATCTTTTCCTTCCACCGCTTGAAGTTCACTCCTTCGAACCAGAATGGACGGTTGAGGTCATATATCATAACGTCATAGTCGCAGAGCTCGCTCTCTTTAGGACGTTTCACGGCTCTGCCCAAGTGTGCAAACAGGTCTGAAAATTGCCACGTCGTCCCTAGGATAAAACGGCCAAGAGAACCCGATCGAAAATACACCGTTACCGATCGGAACATACACTCTTTCTAAACTCACTGCTCGGAACGCTGAGATGGAGGAGGAGAGGAAAAATGAAGTGGGAAATTAAGAAATGAATTCTGTTATAGGAACTGCTGAAAAATAAAAAATAATAATGATAAAATAATATTTTTTTATTAAAAATAATCATCACACTTGCCCAATCAGACAGATGCGCGTTTGGGATGTTCACTAAATCCACATTGGTCTATCTTCTCACACCCTCCAAAACATGGGTACTCCTTAGAGCCCAAACCCAAAACACAAGGTTGGAGGTCATAAAGGAGACATCCAACACCAAATTTTCAAATGTGGGATTCTCCAATCAAAAAGTTGTTTCCCTCTAATTTTGAAAGTGAAATTTTCACCCAACAGAAACTTCAAAGTTATTTAAGCCTAATAGGCGAAGGTGCTCTAAACTTCCAATCACAACAAAGAAACCTAAATCCTAAATCCTAAATCCAAAAATATTTGCATAATTGCATATCCTATTAAGAAATTAGCAATCATAAAGCAAGCTGGAGCATTAATATTTCCTAGATTAATAGCCTTTGTATGTTCAGAATGTTCAAGTTTTTTCTCGGAAACCTAAAAACCTCATAAATCAGCACAAAAACCAATAAGCCTCAGACACAAGGATACTCGCATGTAGATACAAATCTCCAAGGAAAAAAAAAACTAAACCAATAAAAGTTATTAATTTCATCTTGTATTTAATTTCAAGGTTTTATGTGAAGTAAAATTACAATATAAATATTAAATTTCATTATTCTAGAAAGAACAAATTTCTTCTTTTTCTTTGCTTGAGTTTCTTCTTCTCTTAAGAAAGCAAGATGGTACAGACACATATTATAGCCAACCTTAGTTTGCAACAGTGGTCTCCAAAGACGAACATATTCAAAGCAAACATCCCATCCATCCTAAGAGAAAGCTTTAGGCGGTATCTTCATAATTACTCACCCAAAAGACACTTGGGATGCTCATTAATTTATTCTTGCCAAACGTTGTTAGTTCTTGTTCAACAAATCTAAAATTAGCTCAACATTGCAAATAGAGAAATTTCAAAGGTTATTGTCTAATTAACAACACTTGAAACAAGTTGAAAAGGGAATAAAATGAGTCCTTACCTGCTGATGTCCACCGAAAAAACTTATTCATTGTTGGTTCCTCGTTCGAAGAAGTTCAAATTTGGAAAGTACATGAGGAAAATAAACAAATCTAAGTTCTCCAAGTTTCTATCAACATATGGGACAATTTGGACGTAAGACCAACGATATAAAATTTGGAAGAAAAATTAAATATGTAAGTAAAACGAATTCGATAGAAACCATCAACAACACAAAAGAAAATTACTTATGAATCCAAGCAAGTAAGCCTATCAAACTACTTTAGAAAAATGCATAAACACAAACAAAAATACTTATAAACTTATAAACACAAATGACTCAATGGAAATCATAAATAAAGTTATCAACCTAAGCAAATAAGCCGATGAAAACTAAGAGAAACTACTAATAGAACTCAAATTCACTTGACAAATGCACAAACACGAACAAAAAAGAACTTATAACAATTAAACACAAACAACTCAACTTATAATAAAAGAAAAACTAAAGTCAACAAGGTATTGAAACTCATGAACTAAGATGAACTCATTAGACACTATAAACAACTCAATGAAAACTTACTTATAAATTCAAACAAGTAAGCCTATCAAATGAAAAGAAAATACTAAAAGCAACCATTTTCATTACAAAAATGAATAAACATAAGGAAAAAAAGCTTATATACAACCAAACACAAACAATTCAACTTAAGAATTCATTAACTAAAATGAATTTAATGGAAAACGTAAACAACTCAATAGAAAACTACTTATTAAGCCCATCAGACTAAAAAAGAAAAACTAATAAAAACCATTTTCATTAGGCAAAAATATATAAATATAAACCAAATTCTGTTGCTATGAGTGATGAGTAATGACATTAGCCACTTAACCACAACTCTGTTGCCCTTTTAAAAGTAGTAGAGATCCTGGTTCAAGAATTGAAGCTAATTGAACTCCACCAGCCTTGTTCAAGGAAACATAAGCACCACACTTATATTTTAAGTACCAGTATAGGCCAACTGTTATTTCAACAGCCTTGGTGCCTCTAATACTTGAGAAGATTGCCAAAAAAGTAAAATCAGTTAAATCTTGTACTATCATATCCCTCTCTCTGTTTATTTATTTATTTGAGGAGTGGAGTGGTGATCGGAGGAAAGAACATCAATCCCTTAATTGTATTCTGATTTATTTCCTTGCTTAAGCCTAAGGAAAATGTTACAGAAAGAATCGAAGATAAGAAAAACAAGATTGCAGACAGTTGAACTATTGTCGACTTCTTGCTGTTATGTGTTGTAACCACCAGAACTTTATCGTTGACCATTGCGCCTGTGTATATAAAGGAAAACGATATGAAAAATAATAGAATAAGAAAATGAGAGAGAGCAGGGCATTCCTTCTATAATAACTTTGAAGAAGAAGTAATAAAAGAGACCCTCCCGATTTGTATAGTGGACTAGGCCTTTGGCCGAACAACTTAAACTCTTGTGTTCTTTCTTTCTAACTCTACGATCGTTTAGTATTTACTAAAGTATCGTTTACACGATCATGTAGTTCCTATCGCATCATGTACTCGATCATTTAGCTTCGCGTCCAATCGTCTATACGATCGTCTAGCTCTTCAGCTGTCGTCTATGCAATCGTTTAGCTCTAATCAACTGTCGTCCACACAATCGTCTAGTGCTTCGTCCTATTGTTTACATAATTGAACTATCGTTTAGTTCTTGGAGCTTCGTCTACACGATTAAGTTGCCATCAGATAAATGACAGAAGAGTTTCAAGTCTCAAGCATACAACCTCTCCTGACTCTTGAATTGTTTCTTACCATTAATTCTAAGTAATTTGTGATTGTGAATGAAAAGATCATAGACATCTAGGATAGCAAGTAGTATCAGAGCTCAGTGAACAGTTCAAGACAGATCCAAGATTTGAATTCTTGCATACTTCGAATCAGATTAGTCAATCTTGAAGATCAAGAATGGCAACAACCAAATATGAAATTGAGAAGTTCGATGTAAGACAAACTTTGAACTATGAAAAGCGAAGATTAAAGCTGTCTTAGGACAGCAGAAGGCACTCTTAGCCATTACGGACCCTACAAACTACCCTGAAACACTCAATTAGGCAGAGAAAGAGACAACTGAGGTAAATGTGTATAGAACCATTCTCTTGAATGTCACAGATAGTGTTTTGAGGCAGATTGTAGACCAGCCTAGTGCCTATGCCCTTTGGAACAAACTGAATGAGATATATCTCAACAAGGACCTGCCTAACGAAGCTTTCTTGAGGGAAAGATTCTTCGCCTACAAGATGGATATTGCAAAGTCCCTCACAGATAATTTGAATGAGGTTAAGAGACTGCCTTCAGAATTCAGATCAATAGAAAACAATATTGGGGGAGAGAATGAGGCTTTCATATTACTAAACTCTCTATCAGAATCATTCAAAGATGTCAAGACAGCCATGAAGTACAGTACAGAAAGAATAAGAACAGAAGCAATCATATCAGCAGTAAGAGTCAGAGAATTAGAGTTACAAATGAGTAAAAAAGAACAACAAGGAGGTGAAGGCTTGTTTTCAAAGGGGAAAAACAAGAACAACGGGAAGGGGAAACAAAATGGTGATTACAAGTCCAAGATGTAGGATTGTATCAGAAACAGCGGAAGCACAAGGATCATCTAAGAACTCAAATTCACTAATTTTAGCAAAATATAAAGCATGCTCTTGTAGAAAAACAAGTGAACTTCAAGACATACCTCTTGTAGAATTTCTTCAAAGCTCTTTCTCCAGCTGCTATATTCTCCAAATCTTGTTGCAGACCACCTCAAGATCTTGCCCACTATTCTCTTGGTACTCTAGATTGAGTTGTAGGACTCAAAACAAGCTTGAATCAAGGGATGAAGGAGAAAAGCTCACTGCAGCAACCTTGTTGAAGAACCTTTCTTCAAACCGAATTTTCTCTAAAATTCTCTATAGATTGCATGCTCGATTTTCACTCCAATCTCTTCATTATATTGCATATCAATATGCAAAGGAGAGAGTTGCATGAGTTGCAACTCATGCTTGGAGAAGACAAGGCGAAGAGAATGCTTCATGTGTGAGCAAGTGAAGAAATGGATAATGGATAATCAATATTTTCCATTTTAGTGTTTTTGTTTTCTAATTTTCAAATTTTATCATAAAATCAAAATTTTATTTAAAAAATTTATTTTCATTTTAAAAAATGAAAAATTAATTAATTTCATAAATTAATTATTAAATAAAAGTTAATTAATTTAATATCAAATATTAAATTAATTTTAATACATATCCATCTTTATATATTTAAATCATATTTAAATATATAAATTCTCCTATTCTGTTTAATTCTCAAATTAAACATGTAATTATATCTCATATAATTACTAATTCCCTTAATTCTAATTTGAACCTTTCGAATTAACTTATCACGCTATTCTAGAGCTAGTTCGTTACGATCTAGTAGGAGGACCTCACGGACCTACAGATCATAGGCTCCAACGATCCGAGATTAATTGGCTAAACTCATTAGACCAAATTAATCCTCATTCGTTAACTAATAGGTCACTCCACTAAAGTCCATAATTGCACTCCTCTTACTGTAGATATATTATGTCCACATGATTTAACCATAATCAGCAAGTCGACTCTTCACAGGTTGTTTGTAATAACGGGTGGGTCAAATATCTATTTTACCCCTGAGATTACATCTTATTCCTCAAGTCTCTACTGATCCTCTAATGAACAACTGTTTTGTGATCCAATCACTAAACCAAACTCTCTCAGCCCACTGAGAGGGTGGGCCCCTTGTTCAAGACCTAGATTCAGTACTTGAGAGAACAACCTTTCTTCTATCCCTAAATCGGGTAGGCTTGAACTCCGTCTTACACCCTATGTCCCTCACTATCTATCCAGTCTTACCCCTGAAATGGGAGTTTTATTGATCTGGCGTTGTTGAGTCAACTCTCACCTATGTAAATCTAAGGGTAATCCCGAATAAACAGGAGTTCATAGTTAGTTCAAGATTAAAATTGAGTTACCTAGGTCATCTAGGTGAAATAGTCAGTCTTATACATTAAACAGCGATATAAAGTAAGAGTGACTTATTTCATGGTCCTGATCATATGCAAACTCATTGCATAGGATGCCCTCACTCCTCATGTCATAATATGTGCGAATTAGGATCACATCGTATGTAGTACTTTACAACTCTTTGTAACAACTACAGAGTAGGCCGCATCCAATGGTGTTACCAAAATAAGGTACCCAATCTTATTCATGTACCATAGATCATTTTGACTATTTACTTGAACCTGATCCACTCTTATGTCTCCACATAAAGTTCAAGTACTCATATAATAGTCATGGGTCTTAGTTTATTGGATTTAGACTTTAATACAATTTATGAAATCAATAATAAGTATATTGATTATAGAAAATGTTTATCATTTTACAAACTGTGAGTTTTTAGGACATAAAACCCAACACAAGATTAAGTGTCATTTTTTTCACAAACTAGGGCAAATGAAAAAGGACTGTTATGCTTTGAGGAGGAAGCTGAACCAACAGAACAAGGGTGAAAAACAAATCGAGGCTGCTGTAGGGAGAATTCCATTATGAATTCAAATGCATTGGTTGCGACTGAAGAAGGTGGAGAGCAGAATACTTTGGAGATTCAGGACTGGGTGTTAGATTCTTGCTGTTTAGTCCATATGACACCATCTAAGGGATGGTTTTGCACCTACAAGAAGTGGGATGGTGGGCTGATCTACATGGGAAAAAAACACCTACAGAGCTGTTGGAATAAGGTCTATATCCTTGAAAATGCAAGATGGTTAAGTGAAATTGATCAGGAACATGAGGCATGTTCCTACATTTAAGAGAAATCTCCTATCTTTGGAGATGTTTGATGCTATTGGCTCTGATTATAGAGGTGTTAGTGGTACCTTTGAAATAATTAAAGACTTTAAAGTAGTATTGGTGGCAACCAAGGTGAATGGATTGTATGTCATTAAAGATGTGCAAATGGCACACTCGGTCTTGATGGCAACTGATGAAGAACCCACAGAAGATGAATTATGGCCCAAAAGGCTTTCTCATATCAGTGTGAGGGGGCTGCAAGTACTTTCAAAATAGGAAATTCTTCCAAGGGGTGTTGGAGACAGCTTGAAATTCTGTGAACACTGTATATTAGTCAAAATAACAAGGCAAGGTTTCCCCAAAGGACAACACACTTCAAAAGAGATCTTAGAATATGTGCATTTAGACTTGTGGAGGCCAGCTCACTCTCCATCTCTAAGTGCAAAAAGGTACTTTCTTTTCTTTGTAGATGATTACTCAAGGAAGAGTTGGGTTTACTTTCTAAAATCCAAAGATGAAGTGTTTAGTAGATTCAAAGAATGGAAGACCTTGATTGAAAAGCACATCTCTAAACATATTAAACATTTGAGAACTGATAACGATTTAAAGTTTTGTGGAAAGGAGTTCAACTTGTTTTGCAGAGAGCATGGCATAGTGAGGTATAGAACAGTGAGGTACACACCTCAACAAAATGGAGTAGTTGAAGGATTGAATAGAACGGTACTAGAAAGAGTTAGATATCACATGTCTAATGCTCTATTGCCTGAAAAGTATTGGGCTAAAGTTTTTTCCTACACAATATACACTCTTAATAGATGCCCACATCAGTCCATAGAGCTGAAAACTTCTAAAGAAAGGTGGACAAGATAGACACCTAAACTGGAACATTTGAAGGTGTTTGGATATGTAGGCTATGTGCATCAAAGCCAAGGTAAGTTGAAACCTAGGGCTATAAAATGCATGTTCTTAGGCTTTACACCGGGAGTGAAGGGTTATAGACTGTGGCATCCTATTGAAAAGAGATGTGTGAATAGTAAAAATGTGGTATTAAGAGAGAATGAGATGTTTATGATGTCTGAACAACCAACTACTTCTATAACAAAGATAAGTAGCACAAGATTTAAGGTGGAGCCTCAAAATGATCATGAAGCTTCTGCTTCCTCTCAAAATTGAAGGTGATGAGACTGCTGAAAACAGTGAACATGTGTTAAGTGAACAAGTTGAGACACATGGAGACTTATAGAATTATTCATTAGTAAGAGACAAACCTAGAAGAACTGTTGTGCCATCGGCTAGATACCAAGAATCTGATTTTGCTAGTGTAGCATTAAGTGCTGCCATTTTATTGAGCAACAATGAACCTATCAGCTTTGAAGAAGCAACAAACAGCCCTGATGCTAGACAGTGGATTGAGGCAATGAATGATGAAATGAAGTTCCTCAACCAAAATGGCACCTGGAGACTAGTACCTTTGCCTAAAGGGTACAAACCTATCTCATGTAAGTGGATTTACAAATTTAAAGAAGAGATTCCAAGTGTGCAAAAGTCTAGGTTCAAGGCAAGACTAGTTGCTAAGGGGTTCACTCAAAAAGAATGTATAGATTACACTAAGGTCTTTTCTCCAGTGGTGAAGCATATATCCATTAGGCTACTCCTTTCCTTAGTTGTACAAAAGGACTTGGAGCTAGACCAATTGGATGTGAAGACAGCCTTTCTACATGTGTTGTTAAATGAGATCATTTACATGATGCAACCTCAAGGTTATGTGAAAAGGGGAGAAGAAGACTTGGTGTGTTTGCTGAATAAGTCTATCTATGGCCTCAAGCAGTCACCAAGATGTTGGTATCAGAGGTTTGATGAAGTGATCTCCAAAATGGGGTTCAAAAGAAGCTCATATGATTGATGTATTTGTACAAACTCCGGTAGCTTCAAGGAATTGGTTTATCTACCTTTTTATGTAAATAACATGTTGCTGGCCAGGAGTTCCAAAGAAGAGTTGAGGCAAGTTAAAATGCTTCTTAAGAAAGAGTTTGATATGAAAGACCTAGGGGAACCAAGAAGGATCCTAGGCATTGAGATTGAGAGAGACAGAAAATAGGGCAGATTGTAAGTAAGTCAGTCAGAATACTGTGCTAAAATATTGCAAAGGTTCAAAATGGAGAGTGCTAAACTAGTTGGCACTCCTCTTGCACCTCATTTCAAGCTTTCAGTTGAAAATAGTCTACAAAGTACAGATGAAGAGCATATAAACCATATGAAGGTTGTTTCCTATTCTAAAGTAGTGAGATCTCTTATATACCTTGACTTCTACCAGGCCAGATCTATCCTATACAACAAGTAGGTCAGTAGGTACATGGTAAACCCTGGTAAACGACATTAGGAAGTAGTCAAGTGGATACTGAGGTATCTATGCTCATTAAAGGAAGCAAGAGTCTTATATAGACAGAATGAGTCATCCAATGATGAAGTGAATGGTTATGTAGATATAGATTATGCAGAGGATTTGGACAAAAGGCATTCTCTATCAGGTTGTGTTTTCCTATGGGGGTTGATAAGCTGGAAAGCTAGTTTACAACCTATTGTGACCCTTTCCACAATAGAGGCTGAGTTTATTACACTGTCTGAGGCTGTGAATGAAGGTTTGTGGCTAAAAGATTTACTAAACGATTTTAGCATAACACAAACAAAGTCAAAATATATTGTGATAACCAGAGCACAATTTACCTATCTAAAACCAATAGTTCACAGCAGAACCAAGCACATTGACATTAAAGATCATTTCATCAGACAAGAGATTGAGAAAGAGGAAGTTGAGGTAATGAAGATTCATACCTCAGATAATGCAGCTAATATGCTAACCAAAAAAATTCTATTAAACAAGCTTGGTCAATGCTTGGACCTTCTCAGGTTCGAGTTACCTAAAAAAGGTTAGCTCAAGTCAGCTCAACAAGCAAAGGGGGAAAGGTACTCTGGATGCTTACAAAGGTGGAGATTGTTACAGAAAGAACTGAAGACAAGGAAAACAAGATTGCAGGCAGTTGAACCATTGTCGACCTCTTTCTGTTATGTGTTGTAACCATCAGAGCTTTATCGTTGACCATTGCGCCTGTGTATATAAAGGAAAACGAATGTGAGAATAATAGAATAAGAAAATGAGAGAGAACAAGGCATTTATTCTGTAATAACTTTGAAGAAGAAGTAATAAAAGAGACCCTCCCGATTTGCACAGTGGACGTAGGCCTTTGGCCGAACCACTTAAACTCCTATGTTCTTTATTTCTAACTCTACAATCATTTAGCATTTACTAAAGTATCGTTTACACGATCGTATAGTTCCTATCGTATCATGTACTCGATTGTTTAGCTCCACATCCAGTCGTCTATACGTTTGTCTAGCTCTTTGGCTGTCGTCTATACAATTGTTTAGCTCCAATCAACTGTCATCTACATGATCATCTAGCACTTCGTCCTATTGTTTACATAATTGAACTATCGTTTAGTTCTTGGAGCTTCGTCTACACGGTAAACGACAGAAGAGTTTCAAACCTCAAGCATACAGCCTCCTCTGACTCTTGAATTGTTTTTTACTATTAATTTTGAGTAATTTGTGATTGTGAATGAAAAAATCATAGTCATGGACAGCAGAAAATGTCACACAAAGACAATATAGTACTTTGAACAATTAAAGCATTTTGACAATTTGTTGGTAAAAAAGGCCAAAAATGAACCTGTTACTTTCTTCATATCAATACAAAAGGTGCAAGTAAATCAATCATAGAGAGCAATCTTTATCAATAAAGGAGGCAACTTAATATCTCTAAAATAGCTTCGTAATGGGTATAGAACTATTGTTGAAGAGCTCTCCATTTCAAATATTGGCTTGGACAGCAAAGATGTAGCAATAGTAATATGCAATCTAATGAAAACCTTTGTAGTGTTAAACTGAGAAGACATAGATGCACATACCAACCTTGCGAGTGAGAACTTAGATGATTGTGTCATTTGCGATTTTGCGACTCTTCAAATGCCCAAATTAGAAGAATCTTGTGATAACAAGTCTTGAGGTGCTCTTTTTGCGAGAACGAAGAGCTGTACTTAATTTTCTTGTGTAAATGTTTTTAATCCTAAAATAGAGCGATAATGAGGAATGCGAAACCCATTAGTAATCAGTCAAGAAAAAAAAAAAGAGCATCCAAACGAAAAAGAGTAAACATAGCCACCAAAATGAAAACGAAAGAAAGATCCTACTAATAAGATTATTTTTCATCACATTACTACTTAAAAACCAAAAGCTAAAAAACTCGTAAAACTCCACTAGTTTCTCCACCCTCCTTAAGATCCGCTGCCACCACCATAACCACCTCCTCTGTATTCACCTCCACCACTATCGTAGCTATTTGGAGCAAATCAAGAGGAAGATGAAATGTTTCAGTTTTGTGAGAGTGAGAAATAAACATTTGGAAACAATGAAATTTTGTTTGTGATTTGTTATGAGAGTGAAAAAATCAAGAAGCAGAAAGGTAGCAGACCTAGGATGGAGTTGTGTTGCTTGAATGGTGGAGCTGCTCGAAGAAAAAGAAGACCCCCAATTTCAGTCATTGAGAGAAAGGGAGAGAAATGAAACAAATATGGGTTATTTGGGACACTGAGTTGAGATAAGATGTCTCGAGTTTATAGGTCTATGGAGTCATATGTCTATGTTTGGGATACAAAATTATTTGGTCTAAGTTCATATCTCTGTGTTTGGGGTGCAGATTTAGTTCATATGTCTGGATTTCTTATACAGTTTTTTGAACTCTAAATAATATGCTTTTATTATTACTATTTTTGTTTTAAAACCTTTTTAATCAATAATTTTACCTATCTTTGTTTGAATAAAATATGGATTACGATTTTTTTCTTTTAATTTTTAAAACTTTTCTTTCTCTTTTTTTTTTTTTTTTTTTTTGGGCTATGAACAACAATTAACACATTACATTTCTGGTAGAAATATGGTTAAATAAAATGATAAACTCAAGTGAAATCAAAACTTTTGATTCTAACTAATTTTTCTCCATAAATTTCATTATCATCTTTTTTTTTCCTTCTTCTTCCTATTGTTACTCTATATTTTTACTATGTCATGAATTTTTTTTTAATTAAATCTCCCCCATCATCGTAACAACCAATGAAATGTCACCACATTTCTTCAATAATTTCACTTTCATTTCCTCTAACTTTGGATGATCATCAAAGAAAAAAACTCTATTTTTCACTAATTCTTGCTAGAAAATGTTCAATGAAAAAAAAAAATTATTTTATGGCTTTTTTTTATATATTACATACTTGTCAACTACATACATACTTTTCATCTAAATATTCTTAACACTTGTTTGATATGTGAATTCATTACGTATAAAATTGCACTTAATGTAGACAAAATAATACCTTTTATATAATCAACAACCCTACAACATACCTTAGCAGTCATCAGTCTTATAGTAGTCGGAAGTGATTGTCGCAGTTGATTATCTAAGATAATTTTTGTTGGAGTTGTAGTCAGAGGTAGTTGTCGGAGTCTGAAGTTGGTCACATGAAGGTGTTTGGAGTTGGTTGTCGAAGTTTGTCATCGGAAATGGTTTTTGAATCCCGAAGTTGATCAGGCGAAAGTGGTCGTTGAACTTGATCATCGAATATGATTTTCGCTGGAGATTGTAGTCAGAGGTGACTGTCGGAGTCCGAAGTTAGTCACATGAAGGTTGTATTAAAGTTGGTTGTCAAAGTTTGTCGTCAAAGGTGGTTATCGAAGCCTCAAGTTGGTCGTCGGAGTTGCTCGCTCAAAGAAGAACATCGAAGGTGATTTTTATCGAAGTTTGTAGTTGGAGGTAGTTGCCGGAGCCTACAAAGGTAGTTGTCAGAGTTGGTCATCGAAGTTTGTTATCAAAGCCAATTGGTTGTCAGAGTTGGTAGCGCGAAGGTGGTCGCCGGAGTTGGATCGCTGAAGGTGGTTGTCGAAGGTCAGAATTGGTTATCACAGTTGGTCGTACAAAGGTTGTTGGAGCTCGGAGTTGGTCGTCAGAGCTATCATCAGAGGTGGTTGTCGGAGTCAAAATATTCGTCGTCAAAATTGTCATCGAAGGTGGTTGTTGGAGCCGGAGTTAGTCGTCGGAGTTGTCATCGGAGGTAGTTGTTGGAGCCCAGAGTTAGTTCTCAGAGTGTGACAGTGACCGGTGGGTGGAGCCATTGAAAATATGGGAAGAAGGGAGAGTTAGGGTGAGTTCAGGTGAGTTGATAAGATATACCAACTAAACTCCACTAACATTTAAAATTGGTGGGCCAAACAATGAGCTCGTCTATTATACCAACTAAACTCCACTAACATTTAAAGTTGGTAGACCAAACAATGAGTTCATCTATTATACCAACTCTCAACTCATGTTGGTAAGCCAAATACCTCCATAAGGAAAAAATGAGACTTGGGATGGTGTTTCTTCTTTTGTTTTTTAGAAACAAAAACTATATGAAAATGGAGAGGGAGGGAAACAAAAAATAATATTAAAAATTGTTTGGGATTGAGAAGAGAGGATCACCTACAATGTCGGTTTTAAACCGACATTATAGATATGCTTACAATATCAGTTTAAAACCGACATTAAAGATCTGTTTTATTTTAAAGAAACCGACATTGTACGTCCGTTTTAGTTTTTCCAACCGACATCAAATCTCATGTGTTCTTGTAGTGGTACCATTCCTTCTTAAACAAACAATTTCTAAATCAACTACCAACAACGACACAACTCTAACCACTACATAATTTTTTCACATCAACAACTACTCACAACTCTTGCAAGCCACCAACTACACAACTCCAAATTTCAATCATGACGGTTTATACAAGAACTTGACTAAAGTAAAAATGGTAGTTACTATGAGATATTAGAGTAGTATATATTCGTCTTGGTAAAAATTCTATACTACATTCTGAAATTAAATATATATATGTGAGGTATCGTTGGATGAGATATGCATAGAAAGATGGACTATTTGAGCTTAAGAAAATATATATGGATCACATATAATAGATTTGGTAAGTTGATGAAGAATCTACAAAGAGAAAAAGCTTGAGTTTTGCAGTCTCGTTTTGTTAATGAAAAAAGTTGCTCCACATAATGTAAAGGAGGATATTTGTTAGGATTATTTTCACTTCGTGCAGAAAGTTCATCCATTAGGCCTATAAAGGCATTTAGTGTTTATTTTAGAAATACATCACCAGTCAAAGAGAGAGAGAAAGAGACGACACATTAGAGAGAAATTATAAAGTAAATAGCAAAAAGCTCATTCGCATCATTATGATTTTCAGCATTTTTTTTTAAGGTCAATTCATATGGTTTGAATGAGTTGAACTTTTGACAATGTGTTTTTGGTACGAGAGTTTTTAGTCTGAGTAGTATTGGAGATTTCTTTCGAAACTATCAGCAATCAAATTAGTAGGTGGTTGGGTGTCAATACTTCAAGTGAGATCTTTACAATTTATTTCTTATATTATTGTCGTTTATTGTCAAGATTTATTATCTTGATGAGATATCAAATGTTGCATGCCTCTAGTTAAGACTAAAGAAAACTCGTTGTAGCCTACTAAAATTATAGTAGAGATTTTGCCTTGAATCGATAGTTTCTTACTCCTCACTTTGAGAAGATTTTTGCATGTTAAAATTTCTTATGTCATAGGCTTTAATAATTTATTATTATTTTTATTCGATTAATTTCCTATTAAAATTTCTTATTGTTTATCTGAACAGAATGAATGAGTTGAATTTCTTCCATGACTATAGATCCAAATATTCTTTCCTATGTCATGAATTAGGAAACTTGATGATGGGTTAGCTAGAATTGGTGAATTTGTAGCAAAACAAAAGCTTCTAAAGTTGGGATACCTCATGATGAGCTGTCATTTTGGACCTGACATACATATATTTGTAATAATAATTTTATTAATTTAATTTATTAAATTATAAATAATTGACCCACTAATATTTAAGTTTGGTTCTATTTTAGTACCTAAACTTTTAAAATATTTATTTTAGTCTATAAACTTTTAAAATATCTATTTTAATCCAGGTTGTCAATTCTCTAGTAATTAGTTAACAGATTGGTGATGTGGCATCTAATTTAAAATATATATAAAAAATATCCATATTGATGATTTGTTACTAGGAAAGAGGTGAATTTTATTTAGGTAGTCTATTCTCATTCTCTTTATAGGGTAGAAAAAGGGGTCTTTACAATTTCCAATGATCTATTTGGAGGAAATAGTCCTAATTTCTCCATTTTCTATTAATATTTATGCAAAATTCTCTCCTAATTTCTCCCTCCACCATCTTTCTTGAGAGAGAGAGTTTGTATGTTTGTGTTTATGTAAATTCTTAGATAAGTTTTTTTTTTTTTTTTTTTTTTTTGTGAAACTTCTTAGAGAGAGTAATTTGTATTTTTGTAACTTCTTAGATAGAGAAACTATAGAAGGGAGATGAGTTTGGGGTGTTTTCTTCGACTTTTGTGAGAGAAAAAAGAGAGGGAGGGGGAAGTTTCTCTTCCTTGTAACTTGTCAGCGAGAGAAAGAGGGAAGCTTATGCTTTAGCAACTTCTCATGAAATGTTTTTAATATGAAAATTTTTAGAGAGAGGGAAGGGGAAGCTTAAAACTTATATTTTGCACCGTTTGAGATATAGGAAGAAATGTTTCAATTTTGTATTTTTTTAGAGAAATAAATGAAAGGAAAAATTTGTAATAAAAAAATCATAGAAAAGAATTGAGAATAAGAGAACAATCACCAATAATCAGTAACTATACGAAGAGATGGGGATGAGAAAGTAGAGAAAATGGATTGCTAAAGAGAGCCCATAGATGATTCCAAGATTCATACACGAGGTTTAAGGGAGGTATAACTTCAAAGAAGAGTAATGCTTAAGAGAAAATAAAAAACTCATTTTTATTTTAAACTAGATGTCACATCACTAATCTATTAACTAATTAACAGAGAATTAACAAGGACTAGAATATACACAAACTAACAGTTTAGGGAGTAAAATAGGTGTTTTAAAAGTTTAGGGACCAAAATAGTGTTGAGAATGTCCTAAACTCGCAGTTCATAAATATTGTTAACATATTATATTTATCAATAAAAGTATTATTGAGTATTTTATTTAATAAATTGTTATTGATATTGCTTTCTGTTACAAAAATCCAATAAACAAATCCATGGCTATAATATGAATACTTTAACTTTATGTGGCGACATAAAAAGAAGATCAAGTTTTAACATATAGCCAAAATAGTCAATAAGTATATAGATGAGATTGGGTACCTCATCCCGTTGACACTATTGGATGCGGTCCATTTTGTATACTAATACAAATGATGTGATCCCAAAATCTTTCATGTGGAGACATGTGAGTGAGGCATCTTATGCAATGAGTTTGCATAAGACCGGACCTCGAAATAGTCACTTTTCTTTATAATGACCATTTACTGTTAAAACTAACTATTTCAAATTCAATGACCTAGGGTAACTCAATCTTAATCCTGAGCTAACTACGAACTCCTGTTTATTCGTGATTATCCTTTGATCTGAAGGAACTCTTATCAAAGAGAACCCATGAGCGGAAGTACGATCGATCCAAATTCATTGTGATAGAATTACAAGCATTCACAAATATACAAACTACTTATGCATCTTTAATAAAATTACGACATGCTTTAGAAATTAAATACAAAAAAAGTGAGAGACTTACCTTTGAAGAACTCTTCTTTCACAGGTCTCTCGCTCTCGTGAAGACTTGGACAAGCAACAACTCACTTTCGTCCAGATCATTTACCCAATCGTCCAGTAGTCATGAACACACTTCTCCACGAACAAGTAACCTCTTGAACAACATACTAAAGACCGACAGTTGCACTCTTCTCACTACAAATATATTTCTGTGTCCATCGGATATAACCAGTCAATAGTACAATAATCCTTCACAGATGCTCGTAATTACAACTGGGCCAATTTATTGTTTTGCCCCTATAGTTACATCTAACTCCTTAAGTACCACTGATCCCTCTAATAAACAATACATCATAGTCCTACTATGAGTGGATACCTTTGGGTCATTAAAAAGTGTGTGGCGCCACATCGTTCAAGCTTGGAACCAGTCCTTAAGGGAGCAATCTATCTACTTACCTATGTTTCGGGGAAGGAGTGAATTCCATCTTGTGTAGCTGAGTTCCCAGCTCCCCAATCAGACGAATCCCCAAAGTGGTAGGTTTGAGTCGGTAATCTGGCCACTCATACCCATGCAAAACAAATAACCGCCCTCAAAGGCAGGAGTTCCCAACTCACTCAAGATTAAGGTCATGTTACTTATGGTCATCCAAGTGAAATGAA
Organism: Benincasa hispida; assembly: GCF_027475165.1. Taxonomy (NCBI): domain Eukaryota; kingdom Viridiplantae; phylum Streptophyta; class Magnoliopsida; order Cucurbitales; family Cucurbitaceae; genus Benincasa; species Benincasa hispida. The sequence continues at coordinate 5,798,280 of NC_143485.1, read as the reverse complement.
GTCTCTGTCATGAACGACGTTATATAACGAGACTAAATACTTCGTGGTCTGGTCTTATACAAACTCCTTTGTATAGGACACCCTCGCTCGCATGTCTCCACATGAATGATCAGGATCAGACCATCTGTAGCATGTCACAACACTTGTACCTATCTATAAAGCGGGTTACATCCGTAGTGTCACCAGGATAAGGTTTCTCTCCTATATCCATATACTACAGACTATTTTGGTTATCACTTAAAGCATGATCTACCTGTATGTCTCCACATACATGTTTAAGTTACAACGACAACCAGTGATCTTAGTTTATTGGTTTGTGGTAAATACAAATAAAACATCTCATGTTTCATAGACAACAGTGAAGAAAATATCTCATATTATTACATCACAAGCGTTTGTTCATACAAGTGTTTACAAACTACAGGACCCAACGAGAGTTTAGGGCATCGATCCCAACATGATCTGCATAGATGAGAGTAGTCCAACAACACTGCTCAATAAGCCTCCCATTTTGGGGATAAGACCGGATAGATAGTCGGGGACATAGTTCTACAAGATGGAATTCACTCCTACCCGACTTAAGGTTAGCAGATAGATTGTTCTCTTAAGCACTGATTTCTGGTCTCTATTAATAGGGCTCCACCCTCTCATGATCGAGAGGGTCATGATTTATAAGTTGGACTATAAACCAATTGTTCAATGGAGGATCAGTGGAAGTTTAAGGAGCAAGATGTATTTACATGGGTAAAATGATAATTTTGACCTAGCTATAAATATGAATGACCTGTGAATGATCGACTTACTGTTTATGGTTAAAATGGACAGAAATATATCTACAGTAAGGAGAGCACAACTATCGAGCTATAGTGGTGTGTCTTGATAGTTAACGAATATTGATTAATTCGACCGAAAGAGTTTAGCCAATTAATCTCAAATCGTTGGAGCTCATGATCTATAGGTCCATAAGGTCCCTCTACTAGCTCGTAAAATTATCTTGGATTAGCGCATAGAATGGATTTGAAATGATGAGATTCGAAATTAGGGTTTTAAATTTGAATTGTTCAAATTCAATTAGGGTTTTCATTAATTGTATTCGATGCAATTAAAATGTTTAATTTAATTGAAATTAAATAAAATTGAAGAAATTAATATATTTAAATAATGATTTAAATATTGAATTACATGAATAAGATTTTGTATTAATTAGGTGTTTAATTGATTTAATATTTGATATTAAAATATTATTATTTAAATTAATTAATTAATTAATTTAATTAATTATTTAAATAAATCATTTTTTTAAAATTTGAAATTCAAAATTGAATGAAAAATTGATTTTATGAAAATCAATTTTAATTAATTATTTTGAAAATGATTTTTTATTTTAAAAAATTAGACAATGTAGGATTAATCCACTAAATTGAACATCTAAGCATTAACATTAATGCAATTTGAAGTATCAAATTGACATTAATGCTAATTGCTTGCATGAATTGAACATATAAAATGTTCAAATTTTCAGATTAATAGGGAGGCAAACTCAATTTTTCTGAAAAATTTCTAGAAAAAACTCTCTAGGTCAAACTCTCTCTTGAACTCACTCAAATCCAGCTCAAATTCAGAGATTCCATCTCTCAATTTAAGTTAGAGAATAGTAGAGAAGGTCTCTGTGGTAGTCTTCTGTTGTTTTGAAGACCTAATTCATGGAGAGAAGCTGGAATACAAGATATTCATCAAATGTTATATTTCTTGAAACCCTTCTCTTTGAAACTTTGTTTCAATGCATGTTTTGAACTCAAATTAATTATAATTAGAGTGATTATTGATTTTGATTTTTTCACTGCATATTAGTTTACTCTATCAAATAGAACAAATCTCAAAGTTATCAATCTAATTTTTATTATAAAAATAGTCATGACCTCTATGAATTCCCAAATATAAAATATAGCTCAAATATCGATGGTTACACAAAATTGAGAATAAAAAGTAGGGTAAAACGAAGGATAATCTATTTGGAAGGGCGGTTGCACGAAGAGCCAAAAAAAAAAAAAAAAATTGTCTCCAAAGCTTTTTCTTTTGCAAATGTAGCCAAATAAAAGTGTAACCCATCATTAAAAAGTTAGTCCAAAATACCCTCTATTATTGATATACTTCATTTAAATTATCATCTTAATGATATACCCTTCTATTATTGATATACTTCAAATATTTACTGATTAATGTTTAATATACTCATATCTTATATTAGATATATTATTCATACACTTATATATCTACTTAGACAATGAAACAGGTATGTTTTACTTCGAAATAAGTTGCTGATTGAATATTGATTGTTATTAGATATATTGTTGATACATTTTGAATATTGATTATTATTAGATATATTGTTGATACACTTATGTCTTAACTTATTGATGTTTGATATACTTATGTATAATACATTATATGTTACTGATACACTTGAAATATTATGTTTATAAAAGAAACGCTCATGCTCTACTTTAAAATAAGTTATTGGTTGATGTCACATATACTCTTGATAGTTTTGGAATGTTAATTGGTGTGTTTGATGTACTGTTGATACACTCATATCTTACTTTAAGTACTAATTGATTGATGCTTGATACACTCATGTATTATAACCTAACATATAATGTACTTATACACTTGGAACATCGTGTTTACACGATGAAGCATACATTTTTTACTTCATAATTAGTTGTTGATTAATGTTAGATATATTGCCGATAAAGTTGATTGATGTTAGATACATTGATGATATACTATCGATAGATTTGAAAGTTGTTTGATATTTGATATAATTCTAATATATTATTGATAGTCTAAAAAGTTGATTGATATGTGATATATTGTTGATATACTAACAATCTTAAAAATTGTTTCATATGTATTGATATATGGTATATATATAATGTTGATACGCTTAAAGGTTGATTGGTTTGTGATAGACTACCAACATACAATTTACTCGAAACTGAATTTATATTTGAAATACTTATAATATATATGATTAGGGTATCTCTTGGAACCTTGGGCTAATGGTTTATTAAAAAAAAAAAAAAAAAAAAAAACTTACTTGATGATGATCAAGAGAGAAAAAAGAGACCATTGTGAGAAGAAAGAAAATTAAAAAGTTGATGTTTAGGACCGACGGAGCCACGTAGGGGCCAGGAGGACGTGGCCCTCGACTTCTCGTATTTTATATTTTTTAATATAAAATTAAGTAATATTTAACTATATATATATATATATATATATATATATATATATATATATATAATAAAAGCCATTATCTTTCATAAAATCTATGAAGGGACACGTTGTTTTTTCAGGTCGTGGGTTCAAATGAATTTTTTAAATTTAAGTTATTTTTAAATCAAACTTGGGTTGAGCCGTAGTCTGCGAAAAAGGGAATTTATAATTATATATATATATATATATATATTAAAAAAAACGTAAAAAATACTATCAATCTTCTAAAAAAACTAAGACAATAATTTAAAAAAAAAAAAAAAAACAATTCTTCAATTAATTTTTCTAACTATCGCCATTTCTTTTGATTATAGGTATTTTTCTCATCCTAAATTCTCACTCTCAAGTCTTAATAACATTCTAGAAAATGTATTGCTAACTTAATTTGTATTACTTAGTAGTTAGTATATATTTATTTGAATTAATTTCATAGTTAGAGTTGAAAGATATTTTCTCGTTCCTCATAGGATATATGCATCATATTATTCACAAGTTTCAATTTTTTTCTCAATCTTTTTAATTTTCATACTTTTAAATCTATGTAATAAATCATAATATTTTTATGATAATACTTTTTTTTATAGTTAACTCTGTATCAATATGAAAAGATATTTTAAAAGAAAAATTACAATAAAGACCATAAAGTCATCGTTTTCTAGAAAACATAACTATGACTTTAATAGATCTTATATAAAAATCAATGTAGTAGAACTGCATGCAAATCCTGATCTAAGAACTAAAATTTTTTAAATAATGATAATATATAGGATAAGTTCGTAAAACATACTTACAAGATACTTTTCCAACCTTAGAATCATATTTTTTCATTCAAGAAACTTAAATCGATTTTAAAATATGAAAATTCGTAAAGGGCAGTTGTAATATGTACTACATTAGTTAATCTATCAAGATATGAATATTCTTTTTAAAAAATTTTATAATTTTATAATTATATTGTGCCTCATTTACAAAATTTCTAACTCCACCATTGTATGTATATCAATCAACTAATATATTAAAAATTATGTATATCAATCAACTAATATATTTAAAATTATGCATATCAATTATGTGATACTACAAAAACTGAAGGCGGAGGAGAAAAATAGGAAAATGTTGTTTACTAAAAAGGGAAAAATGGAATAAATAATACACGAAAATTAAAAGGAAAATATTTTGTCATATTTACAATTAAAAAAAATAAACTTAAAGTCACGACCTTGATTTTTTAAATTGTATTTGCCACTCAATATGATTTTCCCTATTTAAAATTATAATATGGACAAAGAAGAATAATGGAACCGATAATAATCTCTCAAGGACAATCCGTGTCCATTTGGATTGATTCGAAAAAAAAGTATTTTTCAAAAAGTCATTTTTGTTTAAATAAAAATTATTTTGAGTGGTTATCAAAACTCAAATTTCTTTAAAAATAATTAATTTTTTAAATTAAACACTTGAAAATATATTCAAAATACATCCCAATAATTTTTTGTATTTATCTATTTTTGAAAATTATGTATATAAACTCTAATTTTATTCATGAATTTATTTATTTTGCTAGTTACTTCCTAACTATATTTTAAAAAATCTACATAAAAATTTGAAAAAAATATGTTTTGAAATTTTGACTGAAAATTCAAATGTTACAGTAAAAAGGTAAAAATTATTATTGTAAAAGAATGATGAGAAAATAAACACAATTTTCTAAAATCAAATAATAATCAAACAGGTCTGAAGTCTTATAAATAACATTACTCACATATACTAAATTAGAACAATTGCAATTCTTTTCCAAAAATTTTTTCATTTTCATGTGTACAACTAAGGCCCTATTTAATAACCATTTCATTTTTTATTTTTAATTTTTAAAAACTAAGTCTATTTTCTTTCCATTGTTAACAATGATTTGCATCTTTTTTAAGTACAATGATTGAATTCAATCTACATGTTTTTAGTTTTCAAAATTTGGCTTGATTTTTTAAATCATTAGTAAAAAGTAGATAACAAATAAAGAAATATGGAAGCGGAAGTAGTGTCTATAAGCTTAATTTTAAAAAATAAAAACAAAAACTAAGGGCTCATTTAGTAGCCATTTTATTTTCTTTTTAATTTTATGAATATTAAGACTATCCCCTCTTCATTTCTTACAATGATTTGATTTTTCTTAACTACAATGGTTGAATTCTTAACCAAATTCTAAAAATAAAACCAAGTTTTTAAAAGTTACTCTTTTTTTATTTTCAAATTTTGGCTTGATTCTTTAAACCATTAGTAAAAATTTGATAATAAAATAAGAAATTTGAAAGTGAAAGTAACGTTTATAGGTTTGATTTTCAAAAATAAAATAAAAAATAAATGATTATCAAACAAAGCCTAAATAAATGAGTGAAATTTTTCAAAACCAATAGATCTTGTAACCTATAAATAAGTGTGTTTTTAATCCAAACAACCAAATCCACATATTCAAGTAAATGTTGCCAATATTTTGAGGCTACATGGAAATTTTAATAATCCACCAAATGCATTGAATTATGATTATGAAATATGAAAATAATATATATAGTTTACAGAGAAAAATTAAGCAATAACTGAATAGGCCTTGCTCTAGTATGTTTTACACCTATCTGACTCACACCTACAATATTGCAATAAAATTGAATTATTATCCAAATTAAAATCACCCAACAACTCTATATATTATAATTTCATATTCAAATGATACATATGTTTGGCTACTAAAATTTGTAGTTCCAAAAAGGGGATTTTCAAAAATAGAAAATTAAGTGAATCTATTCATACAAGAAAGTAAAATTTTAATCTTCTTTTATAGAGGTTGATAAAAATCTATCCGTGTTTTTCAGTGATAGAAAATTAAAGAAGTTTATCATTGATAGACGCTAATAGAAGTCTGTCAGTGTATATCAGTATTTTTTTTTTTTTTTTTTTGCTATTTATGTAAATAGATTGACATTTTGTTTATCTGTAAAAATTTTCCTCCAAAAAATATAAACCCATAAATTTGAATTAATTGTTACATGAATCTAGATTTGCAAGATCTAAACCCCAAGTTGGTAAACCATTTCTTTTTTAGTTTTTAAAATTAAACTTATAAACACAATTTTCACCTCTAAATTGTTTGCTTTATTATCTATTTTCTACTAACATTTAAAAAAAATCATGTCAAATTTTGAAATCTAGAAAAAATAGTTTTGGAAAGTTGTTTTTGTTTTTAGAATTTTGCTAAGAATTAACTTTCTTACTTCAGAAAAACAAGACCCATGATAAGAAGTTGAAAAAATAGACTTAATTTTTAAAAAAACTAAATAATTTATCAAATGAGACCTTAATACGTACAAAATTAACAACTCCAAAGTCTACAGTAAGTATAAGCAGACTCACAATTGATTGAATTGTGAAGAACATAACTGTGAGTAAATAAGTCAGATATTTCTTTATCGACTTGAACATAAGTCAATTGGTTAAATAAAAATATACATTTCTTTAATGTTGTAGGATATATGTGTAAGAAAAGTTGTCATATTATGTACACAAAACAAGAATCCTAAGAAAATGAACACATTATGTACTACATATGTTGTTTGTTTCTTCCTATATGTATTTGGTTTGTAAATGATATATTCCCTCTCTCTCTCTTTAGAAACAAGACAGAAAACCATGGACATATTGGTGTAAAAAACCAAAGAAAAACTTCCAACAACAGATAAATCTACACCAATAGTCCCCCCCTTCAAACATGTTCTTTCTTTTCCATTTCTTTTCTAAGTCTTCTTTCAAACCCACTTTAGATTCCTTACTCTAATTTCTTGCTTAAACTTCTCAAGTGTCATTCAAATTCATCACCAATCTGTTTCACTTTACATGAAACTTGCATATATCAGAAATAGCAACAAAAACATCATTTTCTTTTTACCAAATCAAACACAATTCTACACATACAAATTACTTAAGTTTTCCCTCCATAATTTCTAATAAATATTCTCTATACATTTTCAATCTTATGTCTAATAAATCCGTGCGGTTATCTATTCATCATTCCATCCCACAGTAACCATAACATTATTTATGGATCATGTGACAAGTCATTCGAGCATAATCTTTGTTTGATAATTATTTAATTTTTTATTTTTGGGATTTTATTATTAAGTATATTTCATTTCCATTTCTTATAATAGTTTTATTCTTTTTCACAGAAAAGAGTTGATTTCTTAGAAAAATTTCAAAAGCAAAAGTTTTTTTTTTTTTTCAGTTTTCAAAATATGAATGGATGTTTGAAAACATTGTAAAAAATAGATAATAAAATAAGAAATTTAGAAACGAAGAAGCATTTGTAGACATAATTTTTAAAAATAAAAACAAAAAATCAAATGGTTATCGAACACAATCTTAAACCTATTAGAATTGGGATTTCATATATGAAAGTTTCATAGATAATAGACCTCATAGATTTATAGATCAAACTTATAATTTAATCGTGTATATGTATATGTAAATATACAAACACTTTAGGGTTTTATACACTTGTACATCTTCTTTTGGAAGAAGAAACCCTATAAAATAAGTCAAACAAGGATTCTACCTCTCCCCTTCCAGTGGCCTCAAAGAAGCTTTGATCTGAAAATTTCCTCTTGCTCACAACTTTCCGCTTTCTCGGCGTCGTTGGGCAGCTTCGTGCGGTCGGAATTCGATGTCGAAGAGATGTCGGAGTTCGACAACTCTCTCCGTCACCATCCGCGGCTGCCGAAAACACTTCTCCACCACCTTCCTCCTTGCTCCGATCACCGTCTTTCGGTGGCTTTGGGGTTTCTAATGCCTTTTGGTGATCGGATTTGTGAAATTGAGACATGGGGTTGAGAGGGAACAAAAAAAGAAAAGAAAAGAGAGATGAGTTTTGAATTTTTGAGAGAAAGAAAGAGAGAATTGGAATTTATAGGGTATTTTATTTATTTATTTATTTATTTTTGAGGGAAGATTTGGATAGAATATACAATGAAAAAATGGGATAGACTTCCCTCGTACGCTTTGTGTAAAATTTTTTTTGTTTATAAAATAATGGGATCTGAGTTGTTAGGGCTTTAGATTTTCCATGTTGTTAACATTGACATGACACACAAAAGTCTTATCTTCTTTCACATTAATAATACAACTTCTTCAATAATTTGGCTATTCCCATTGGATACCCAATTCCTATTTTTGTATTCTTGCTTGCTTTAATGACATTAAATTTGACAGATTTAGAATGACTTTTCACGTACGTACAAATAAATATTCTTTTTTAATCATGTAAAAAGAAAAAATCATTCAAAACGAACTATCGATTAAAGGTTTGGTAATCTCTATTTTTATAATTATGTGTGTGTTTTTACTCTTTACTCCCCAAAATATTTAGAGTATGAGGGACGAGTTCGGAGGAATGGAGTTGTTAATGTACTTAATTCCTTGTATTTCTTAGGAATTATTAAACCTACTTTGACCCATAACTAAAAAAACATTCATTTCTCGACTTATTAACACTTTATATTATAGGTCTCACGATTAAAAAACTTTACTTCTTGTCCTAAAAGTCCCCTAGATATTACTTTTCCCTACACTTTTAGATTTGACTTCGCTCTATTTTGACATTTACATGTGTTGATCTAGTTCGTTGATTATGTTAACACTTGGGAGTTGTTTGAGGGCCCAACATGAGATCTTATATCATCTCAGTTTTTGGAGACCCATTATCCTATTTCACCGATTTTAATTGTTTGTGGGCCTATTTTCGGAATGTGTTTTGTATCTCACTATCATTTTCCTTTCGTGTATCGTATATTATCTCAATGCTTGAACATACTCAATCGTTTATACTTGATCAGAACTCCCCAGACATTAGAGTTCCCCATATTCTATATAATCTCAGCGTCCCAAACAGCCCCTCGATGTGATTTGATACAACAAACATGATACAATAAAAGTGAATTAGTTATACAAAGTGAGGTCGGAGATGGGTATAAAAAACAAATTAATTAGCTCACCTTATGTTATGCTGTGGAGGTTAATCTTATATGTTTTGTAGTGTCAAATAATCACTCGTTAGCTTAATTAGAAGATCACATTAACCATTCATGTGTAACTATACTAGAATGAATAATTTATTAGAAATAAATTCAATCTTATAGGAGGATTGAATATAGATACACAAATTATCAAAAAAAAAAAAAAATACATATGACTAGTTTTGTAATTCAAACATTACATATTTAATTAGTCTTTTTGTTTGAACATTATTTTCAATCTTGTCCTTATGCTAATTATATTTTATAAGTGACATTATTGCTTTTATCTTTTGATTAAAATTTACTACACATGCTTAATTACCTAATTTAGTGAGATTTAACAAAAACAAAAAAAAAAAAAATTACAAAGTCATTTATGGTTGTATACTAAAAGATTAATCATACACATATCCATAACCAAATATTGTTGCCTATACTCAAATAATAATTCATGATAATGTTATTATTTAATATTATTATATTACTTCAAGAATAAGCTATATTCTTGTGGTAAAAAAAAAATTATATGTTTGGCTATATAAAACAAGAGTAGAGAGGATAATAATATAGTTATATATTTATATTTTTACACCACTCCAACAAAAGCTTACAAAGACATTTAGATTGGCTTTTTATTTTTTTTTTTTTTAGTACAAGACATTTGGATTGTTTATGAATTAAATATCACTCTTATTTATTTTTCCCAGGCCTATGTAAAATGATATAATATTAAATAGCTTTTTTATTTTAAAAAATAATAAATAAATAAATAAATATGTGACTGAAGAGAGTCAGAATAGGTAATATGATATCATAGGGATGCCACTAATATTTCCAACATTAATAAATTCAATTAAAATAATTGAAAAAATAAAACGAAGTTGTTTTAATAGTAGCTAATTCATTTAAAATCAGGACACGTAAAGGTGCATCATAATAAATGAAAACTAATTTGAAAAATGAAACCCATTTTTTACGTTTGTTAGTGTTTACCGACATGTCGTATTTGTAGTGACAAGTGGACTCCAGTTGAGAATTCGTAATCAATTAATGTGATTTGAATGACGAACATGAGCTGATCGATTGAATTGCGTAAAAATTATGTCGTATCGTTACCGCTACCGTTATGATTACGAGTATGATCATGGTTACTATTATTATCGCTATTTCAAAGAAAAAACTATGAATTTTGACATATTTACTGTTACCATTATCGTTACCGTTTGACTCTCAAAGGTAAAGATAACTATAACGGTAATAGTAAATTTGAAAAAAAATCTTAATGTTAGCTACATGCGATCAAAAGCGATCTAATTACATTTGTGATTGAGGCCCATTACGATTGATCTGTCAATTGAATTTCATTACGATTACACCAATTTTCATTATGAATTGGTAAACGTGGTCTTAATTCAATTTTGAACTATCGACCTTAATTAAATTTACGTCTTTCAACTCTCGTGACTTATTGGATCGATATCATTTTTTTGTACGATAAAAGTGGGATTTGAACTGGAGATTCTTTGGTTACTAACATATAAATATGTCAATTCAATTATATTCATTTGGTGTTTGACCCATCATTACAAGCAAATAAAAAAGTGTAATCAATTCGACCATATTTTGAATGTATAGAAATAACTTTTGAGATAAAAGACTTCTAGAGGTTGGTGTGGAAATAAAAATTCCATCAATTTGAAAGATTTGAAGCCATTAATATGCTAATATATACTATATATTCCTAAGTGAATTTCACTTCTAGGAAATTAGAGGCTATGTTAAAATACAATTTTCTCCTTTTAAAAAAAAAGTTGAATTCACCTTTTTGTGGATGCAACACATTGATATACAAAAGCTAACCAACAAAACAGATTGTAAAATCAAATCAAGATTTTAAGTGGAATATTTGACCACTAGGAATGAATAAATGAAGAACAAATTGTATATAAAGTTATTATAATTTGATTGTGTAGTTATAAATTTCGATTTTGAATATTTAATTTTGTGTTCATTTAACCCTATTTTTTTTAAGTGTCCCATAAGTCTTTAAATTTTTATATTTATGTGAAGTATGTTTATTGATTTTCAATCTTGTATCTAATAGGTTTTTGACCTATTCGATAATTTTAAAAATCTTTAGAGGTACTAGATACAAAATTAAAAATTTATGGCTTGTTTGAGATACCGTGTAAATTATGTTTTATGTTTTTAGGTCTATAATCGAGTGAATATGAGTTTGTTAGGTAATATAGATTCTATATGTGAAAACTATTTTCAGATCTTGTGATTCAAAAAGTGTAGATTCTAAAAACAATATTTTTATGTTTAGTACATCCAAACTTTGAATTTGAAATTTCAAAATGCTAAATTACATTTAAAAAGATAAAAATGTTAATAAATATAGAATTTCAACTTATAAACTCATTCATTTTTGTTAAATTAAGATATGTATTATATAATGTATTATAAATTATACGATATTATAAAATAATAATTACACAAAACTTTAAATTAATAATTAATAGTTTGTTTATATTTAACCTAATATTTAGTGGATAACTACGATAAATTTATGGTTTATAAATATATTATCAAACACATTTTAAACAATTTCTCGAACTGATATCTAATTATTTGAATCTATTATCAAACACATATATGTGAAAACATGAAATACAATTTTATTTTCTTTGAATTTTTTGTCTTCAAACTTCTTATTTCAAATTGTCTACCAAACAGGACCTAAGAATTCAATTTTATATCTAATAGATAGGTTAGTTTTTAATTTATTTTGAATAAATCTGACATTTGTTAGACACAAACTTGAAAGTTAAAAGGAAACTTATTAGAGATTTCAGTAGTTCGAGAACTTATGAAATACAAATTTAAAATTTAGGACAAAAAAAAAAAGGAATTTACTTAAAACATGAAGGACTAAACTTAATTAAACTCTATAATTTTGATGATGATTTGTAATAATCAAGTCTCTATCTTGAAAGATTACATGAAAGATATGTTTTTCAAGAAAATACAAAATGAAAGGTCATATATATAACTTATGAGCCAACATTTTGGATATAAACAAAACATGTGGGGAATGGATGGGTGAAATAAAATGGGTCAAATTCTATTTATTCCAACACAAACCACGTAGCATGTTTGTTGGTAAAAAAAACAAAGAAATAAACCATTTTTTTTATTAAAAAATACGTAGAAATTCAAGTTCTCGGATTCTCATTTTTCAACATAGCTTGATGAATAAAGACGTGTGGTAAAAAGATTGAAAAACAGAAATTTAAAATAAGAAATTGAAAAAAAAATAGAGTTACATTTATATTTAATAAACAATTCAAATGTTTGATTCTAATTCAAACAATAAAACAAATTGAATTTGTCTATTATAAATTATTATTAAATAAATAAATACACTATCATTATAAACTAACGGGTCAATAAAGGCATGGATGGTAAAAAATGGAAAAATAAAAATTTGAAAATAAGAAGTTTAATTAACATAAAGTTCAAAAAATGTGTTTGAGAACGAGAAAATGAAATAGAATTGTATTACACATTTTCAAATATTTGTTTGATTCTATAAATGAGTTAGATAATATATCTAATTACCATAAAACTCGTTGTACTTCTTTATTTCATCTTTTTTGTTTTAGAGTACGACAATTGTAAGGATGAAGGATCGAACTCCAACCTATAAAGAAGGCCATGTCAATTAAAGCTCATTTTGGACAATTATACTTACTTACTAATATTAAATAATTTATTAACATGTGTCTTAAGTTAAAAATTTGTATAATTATTATTTTGTAATATCATATAATCTATAATAATAATAATAAAAAGAGTTGAATTTATAACATGCATAAAATAAGTATGTATTTTAAAATTAAAAAAATGAAATCTTTTTACACTAAAAATATAAAAATGTTTTTTTTATAAGCCACACATTTTGTATCATATGACTCGAAAACTATTTTAAAAACAGAATCCAGATTATCTACTAAACACATCTAATTTGTTGAATTCAATGAATTTGAATAATATAAAATAAAATCTAGATTATATACCAAACATGTACTAGGACACAAGTTACTATCTTAAAAAGTTGACGTTTGATTCTTCATGATCTCAAAATTATCGAACTCGATAACAAAATATTTAAAATTGGAAACTCATTTAAATGAAGGTTGTTTGATTGATTTAGAGTTGAGTTTTAGATAAACTTATTAACTATATTACTAAGTATATCACTGACTGAAGTTTTGAAATGTGTATTTACTGACTAAATATTTTCTCCATTTTTGGAAGTCTAAATAAAATTTACCCATATTCAAAAAAAAAAAAAAAAGGTCAGATTTTTCTTTTTAATGCAGAAAATCTCTTAAGATTTAGTTTTACTTTACTTAGATTTGGATGTCAGTCTATCTCACTTGTTTTATTTTTGAAATTAAAAGCTCTGACTGATGTGAAATATGTCCTGCTCTTGAATCTTTATTTAAATTAGGAAAACTGCCTCACAATTTTAATAATTACATTTCAAATAAAACTTTAAATAAAATGCTTGAATAATGTATATAAATGAAGGCTAAATTATCATTCTTATACTCGTGTATTGGAACTTATTCTATTTTTGGTCATTTATTTTCGTTCAAATTTAGTTTTTATACTTCCCATCATTTTAAAATTACTTTCTGTTATTAGTTTATGGTTATTTTTTTCTTGAAATTTAGTTACTCTATCAAACTTTCATTAAAAATTGAAATTGAAAATAATATATATGGTAGGAAAATTATTTCAAATAGTAAAACTATTGAAAATATTTACAAAATATAGTAAAAATTTAAAATTATATAGTGTTGATAGACACTGATAGACTTCTATCAGTGATATTGATAGACACCGATGGAAGTTTATCATTGATAGTTCTAAAATTTTGCTATATTTAAAACAAAATTTTAAATATAAATTATTATTATATGATTATATTAATTAATTTTTGTACTTTTTATTTATGGTTTAGAACCGCTAAGCCCACACTATATGCAATAATTAGCTAATGTTTCTTTCTTTGATTTTTGTTCTATTCTATTGTGAAAAATATTATTAAAATTTATTGAAAATTTTTATCCATGTAGATGGATTAATTAATTAAGGGCCAAACTTTATATATTATAAAATAAAAATTGACAATTAAGTTTGATGAGACTTTTCGTAATAAAGACAAAATTGTAACAAAATTAAAAGTATGGGAACTAAATTCTTAAAAGTTTAGAAATATAGGGACTAAATTTTTCGGTGAAATATAAAAACTAAAGCCTTGTTTGGTAACCATTTTATTTTTAAAAATTAAGTATATTTTTTCCATTTTCTTCCAATGACTTTCAGATTTCTTATGTATAAAAAATGAATTCTAAACTAAATTCCAAAGACAAAAACATGGTTTTTAAAAACTACTTTTTGAGTTTTCAAAATTCGAGTTGGTTTTTAAAATTATTGGTAAAAAGTAAATAACAAAACAAAAAATTAAGAGATAGAACGAGCGTTTATAGATTTAATTTCAAAAAACTAAAAACAAAAAATGAAATAGCTACTAAACAAATCTAATTATTACAAATTTAAAAATAAAGGAACAAAATAGCAAGAAACCCAAATTTATGAGCTAGATGGTTGAAAATATTTATAGGAATAATTAAAAAATGATTTTTAACCTTTTAAATTAATTTGATATTATATATAATACATATATATATTTGAAGGTGACCCATCTGCATAAAATTCAGTGATGGGTCATTAGATGGGGCCAGTTGGTTGTTTGCACTTTGGAGCAGAGTGTCATTTCTAAGTTTCTGTCTCTTTTCTCTACCAATTGTCTGTACCCTTAGCCTTGGCCTTAGCTGCTGCATTGGATACCATTTTTCTATTTCTTCTCATTTCCCAATTTCCAAAGCATGCAAAATTATTTTAGATATATACACTTTTGGGCCTTTTCATTCAATCTCTCTAAACTTTATGCCTTTACTTTATATTGCTCACTGTCATTTGGCCTCTTCATCCCTCATTTTGCTTATTCATTCTCAGTTGTCGCTTAAATTAATCGTCGAAGGTGATTGTTAGAGTTGGCCACTGAAGGTGACCACCAAAAATAGTTGTTGAAGTTGTTCTCGAAGATGGACATCGACAGTGTTGGGAAAAACCTCTCATTACTATCGTAAGAATAAAAAAAATAATAGAAACATTAAAAGAAAGTAGGAAAATATCAATTTATATCGTTGAACTTTGTGTGTGATATCAATTTAAACCTCAAACTAATAACCGTATCAATTTAAACCCTAAACTTTGGAGATTGTATCAATTTAAACCCTAAATTAATCATTGTATCAATTTAAACCCTGAACTTTTACAAATGTATTAATTTAAACTATAAACTTGTATAATTGTATCAATTTAAACCCTCAATTATGTTTTATTTGGATACACGGATGAATGTTCAGGGTTTAAATTGATGTATTTATGAACGTCCAAGGTTTAAATTGATACACTTATAAAAGTTCAGTATTTAAATTGATATAATTATTAGTTTGAGGTTTAAATTGATACAAATCCCAAAGTTCATGGTTTAAATTGATACAACCTTCAAAGTTTAAGATTTAAATTAATATAACTTTTAATTTAGGATTTAAATTAATACAATCACTAAAGTTTAGGGATATAAATTGATATTTGCCTAAGAAAGTAATAAAATTGGAAACACAACAATTAACGTGGAAAAACTCCAAACTCGAGAAAAAACTATGGACCAGAAAAATTTCCCTTGTGAAAAATTATTACAATCGTACAAAATAATTATCTCTCCCTACCCAATTACATGAGCAGCTTCTCAAATCTTTTGTACTACTCGCACGTTTAATTCCACTCTCAAACTAGAGAATACAAAAAAAAAAAAAAAAAAAAAAAAAAAAACTAGATTGAGCATGCGTATACTTAAAGTGATTCTAAATGGGACAATTTTAAATAAGGCATAGGTTTCTTTATAGTGCTTGGAGCCCATGACTCCCCTGAACTTTTCAGATGTGAGACAGTTGCACTTCTAATATTTTTCCAAAATTCGACAGATTCAACTTTCGCAAGACATTTGAAGAATCCATAGCTTCTACCACATTGATTTTCTTCACCAACAATCATAATTCTCAACTCAAAGAATTATAACCCACGCCACCATAAAGAGTAGACCACTTAGAATACCACCTTTCTAGATTTTTCTTTTTTCGTCACATGCCAATAAACCTTGCTGAAATTTATGGTATCACTTCCACCTACTTGGCTCACTTGAAAGTTCGTCGGTCATCGATATAACTTTTATCACACACAATCCATGCATAACCACCAAGTCAATGCCCCGTATGCAAACTTGTGAAATCGGGAACATCACATTCTCTATCATGATAAAGCGAACATACCATGATGATGAATTTTGTCTTTTTTTAGAACGGATTGTCATCTTCCATGATGATGGAGACGACATCAACATCCGACTCATAGTCCTTTGACGAACCTGCCCTATTAGGAGAATCTCTTTTCATGTGTCCAGACTGTTGACATTCTCAACAACCCTTTTCTACACAAACTCTTTCTTCTTCTTCTTCTTCTACTTGCTAGCTACCCATATTGAATCTTCTTGTGAAGTACGCCCTTCACTATTGTTCATTAGAGACATGCGAATGGGGGCATTCTATGCAAAAGATGTTTGCATAAGATTGGATAATGAAATAGTCACTTTTCTTTAACACTATTTATTGTTAAAACAGACTATTTCAACTCGATAACCTAATGTAATTCGATCTCAATCTCGAGCTAACAATGAACTCATGTTTATTCGGGATTATTCTTTAATCTGCAATGATGGAATGGCTCAATATCGCCGCTCAATAAGCCTCCCATTTTGGATAAGACTAGGTAGATAGCTAGGGACATAGTCCTATAAAATGTAACTCACTCTTACCCGATTTAGATAGGTTGTTTCCTTAAGTACTAAATCTTAGTCTTGAATAAGGGGCCCTGCTCTCTGAGAAGGAATCGGCTTATTGGTAGGACCATAAATCAATTGTTCATTAGTGGATTAGTGGATACCTAAGAAGTAAGATGTATTACAGGGGTAAAACGGTAATTTTGACCCAACTGTAATTTCGAACAACTTGTGAAGGATCAACTTACTGATTATGGTTAAATCAAGTGGGTAGAAATATATCTACAGTGAGGAGAGTGTAATTACTGGGCTTTAATGGAATGCCCTGGTAGTTAAAGAACATTGATTAATTCGGATTAAAAGAGTTTAGCCAATTAATCTCAAATCGTTGAAGCTCATGATCTGTAGGTCCATTAGGTCCCTCTACTAGCTCGTAAATGGAATAAACTTAGAATAGTGTGTTGAGAGGATTTGAAATGATCAAATTCAAATTAGGGTTTGGATTATTATATATGACATAATTAACATTTAATTATCGAATTAAATGAATTTGGAGAATTGAAAATATTTAAATTTGATTTAAATATTATATGAATAAGGATTCATTTAATGGAATATGTGTTTTATTAATTTAATATTTGATGTTAAATTAAATTAATTAAAATTATTTAAATAAAATAAATTAATTTATATTAATTTTATTTAAAATTAAGTTTGATTTTAATTTAATTAAAATCATTTTAAAATAATTAAAAAAGAGAAAGCGGGAAACTCCCACATTTCACATTTTCTAAAATATAGTTTTACTAAACACCTAAAATTCCACTAAATCAATTTGATTTCGTGTCAAACTTATGTTAATTTGACTTGCATGATATTTTCTATGAAAGTTGTTTTTAATTAATTTAAGGACTTCATGCAAATTTAACAATTTGAAGGATAAATTAGTTTTCTCTCAAATTAACTCCTACTCCAAAATTCTCCAAAATCCTTCTCAATTTGGGTTCCACCACCCAATCTAAGACCAAGAGGATAATAGAAAAGTCCTTGTGGTAGTTTACATCAAATTTTTATGAAGAATTTGCAGTAGATTGAAATAATTAAGGGATTCTTCAAAGGTTGTACTAATCTAACCCTAATTTTTGGAAATATGAACTTGCATGAATACTAAAATTGATATAGTTAAAGTGTTTAGGATCCAAATTACTTCCGCATGTTGAATGTCAACTCTATCAATTTGTTGGAAAAATCTCCCACTACTACCGTGGGAATAAGTGAAAAAATAAAAATTAAAAATTAAAAAAGCTATAAAACTAGATAAACGATAATTAACGTAAAAAAACTCCAAACTAGAGAAAAACCAATAAACTAGTAAAATTTCAGTAGGTGAAGAATTATAACAATCTCACATAATAATTTTTCACTCCTAAGCTAATTATAGGAGAACTCTCTTACAACTTTTATATTAGTCACACCCTTTAATCCTACTCTCAAACTAGAGAATACAAAAAAGAGAATTTTACTAGAGTTAGCACACCTAAGCTTAAAGTATTTTTAATTGGCACAATTTGAAATCAAAGACATAAGCTCATTTTATACTACTTAGAGCCCATGATTTCTTTGAACTTTTACTACAAGAAAAACTACATTTCTTGATGCTTGCAACTTTCACTTAATTGATGTTTTTATGAAAATTGTCAAGTATTAGGTAGTTTTTAAGAAAAACGTCTAGAAAAATGACAAAACACGAAGATTGACGGAGGTTTTTTTGGGATACTTTCGTGCTAATATAAAACTTGACATTTTAAAAATAACAAAATTTTAATCTTCTATGATAGAGGCTGATAGGAGTTGATATAAGTCTATTTTATCAGTGATCGAAACTAATAGAAGTCTATTAGTGATAGACACTGATAGAAATCTATTAGTGTTTTTTTTTTTTTTTGCTATTTCTGTAAATAGTTTGACATTTTTTCTATCTCTGAAAATTTCCCTTATAACTTTAAAATATGGAGAATTAATTTATTTGAATATGACTCAAATAATTAATTATTTATTTGAATAAATTTCAAATTAAATAGATAATGGAATAATTAATTTATTTGAATAAGATTCAAACAATTAATTATTTATTAAGATGAGATCCATATAAATAGGTCATATAATGTAAATAAAAGTAAGTTAAATAATTAGAGGGAGAATTAATTAATTTATTTGAATTAGATTTAAATCATTAATCATTTAGTTTGAGTGAAATTCAAACTAAAGATTATGCAGGAGATAAATATTTAAATATGATTTAAATATTTTATACCATTTAATATGAGATGTTATTTGGATAGATATTTATTAATATTGGATATTATTAAATATTTAGTTTAAAATCTCTGCAGAAGGGTTATCCCAATAAGATTAGAAGTAACCCATACAGTTCTATGACCTATTTAGCATACTCTTTACAAGAATAATCTCTACGATTACTCCAAAACTCTCTCTTTAATATTTCTCCCAATTTTCTTAGAAAAGTTCTAAGAAAATTCTTCTTCACATTATCTCTATCCTTTCAAAAAACAGTTCCCACAAACCAGATCCTTGCCAAAGTCATATAACTAAGAGCCTAGAACTAGGACTGTCATGTTGTAACACCCAGGCCCAGGATTCAGAATCCAGATTCAACATCTTATTTGCCCCGACATTTTCCTGCATCCTTTGCAGCCCGACACGTTATGCTCTGGTGCTTCCAAGATTGAAGGCTATCCTCACAAACTTGAAGGGTTTGGAATACACCGAAGCAAAAGCATATGAATCATGTGTCTCAATTTTCATTTTACAGAACATGGAAAATTCAGAAGATGGAAACATGGATAAACTAAATTAATTAAGCACGCTTTATCTACTGTAAATTTTAGAGAGGAGAAGGGATCAAGACTCACCCTTGAAGAAAACAGTCTTCTCGCTTCCTCTCCAAGACAACACAAACTCGAGCAAAACTCCTAAGCAAGAACATCAACCCAAAATGAATAGTAGGAATGGTACACCACCACAACGTCTTTCTTGGTATTCTCAATGATAAGGAATAATCAGAGAGGTGTGGGCTTCTGATCTTTAATTTTGCTAAGGGAGATTTTTCTTTTTGGGAGAAGAATTTTACACAAAAAACACTAACACAAAGAGAGTTCTTCAGAGGATAGAGATGGAAGATGATCGTTCTATTATCTTTTTGCTAAAAAAAATTAAAAATATATAACAAGTTCCAAATGTCGAACCTTTATGGAACTTCTTTGTGGAAATGACAACATTACCCTCCCTTCTGCTCCTTGACTTTAACCAAGGACTGATAAGTCTGTAGTTCATAAGAAGGGTGGTTAGGTTGTTGTCACACCTCCTCCCAGACTACTCTCTTAGCCTAGGAAAGGACATGACTACAGCAGTTATCAACCATTTTGCTGACACTTACTATCTATTAACTCTAGTGAAAATAATCTAATACCAACATGCAATCTCATACACAGCGGCTGCCTCTATGGCCAAAGACAACATTAAATATTAAACACAAAGCATTTATAGAGATTACATTACTAGTTTCATAAGTCCCAACACCCAACACTTAGTCCCTATATAAACAACTATAACATGTGTACAATATTTACAGTAACCACCTATCAAACGGGTTACAATAACACTTATTTTTTAGTGGCAGAACAGATGCAGAGCTACCTTCTGAGGATTTGACCCCTACTCGGGAGAAAGAAAAACATTTGAAAACGGAGTGAGCTTGCTAACCCAGTGGGTGACTTAAGAAAGAAAACTGATTCTCATGCATAAGTCTCAATAAAGAGATCATATTGAAATATAAATCTTTACAGTAACCTTGTACTGCAATATAAACATTTTCCAAGCATAAAACATATAGAGTTGTTTTTATCATATAACATTAAATTGTTACTTAGTTGAGAATAACCCTGCTGTGGTTAAATCCCAACGTCAACTGCTTAGTCAAAAGAGAACCCTTTTGCTCAATCTCTGACTTAGTCAAGAGAAAACCCTTATGCTCAATCTCTGACTTTCACTACCTACGGGTACGTGGTTATAGCTAAGTACTGTCATACCTTAGATACTTTTGCTCAGATACCTTCTCAAATGTCCCTCAGTATCGAGCTGCTCAGATACCTTGTCAAATGTCCCTCAGTATCGAGCTTCAAGTAAAACTAGTCATACTATGACTTTCTCTTTAAAGCATATAAATCAATACACATAGAAAACATGTCTTTAAAGATACTAACACATGTTTTGTGTATTTAAACACACATAAATAGTTTTTCAATAAACTTTCATACATGGTATGCATTTAAAACATAATTCATAATTTGTTTGGAAACTACTTTGTAAAACTAGCTAGCATGAGAATAATCTTTGTTAAAACATGATTTCTTTAAAATATTATAAATATTTAGTTACTCACCTTTTAGGATTACTCCTCAATGATCGATATGCTTTTAATACTAGTATCAATTCTGTGGACACAAAAGCATATATTTAGCTACTAGCATTGGTCTCCCTTTTGAGACTGACCCTTAAGTAAGCCTTGTGTTTAGTCTTCCTCTAGAAGACTTTCACTCCATGCATACTTTGCTGTAGGTTTAGCACTTAGGAATTTCCTTGAGACTTTGGCTCATGCAATGCTTCCAACCGCTTCTCACCAAAGCAACTCACTTGTGCAACGAACACTTTTTTCTAAGTGTCCCTTCAGCTGCACATGGTCGTCCACCAAGGCTGCTTATGCATCCAAGGCTTCAATGCAAGCTCTTCTCGGCCCACATAGTAGGTCTAACGCATAGAAATGCTCATCCTTTGGTCTGTCCGAGCGTTTTACTTTGAGCTGCCAGCTTATTCAACCCAAGCAGCTGCCTGCTTGTTCATGAAATTCTAGATTCAAATTACGGAATTTATAACTCAAATTCTAGAGATCATCTCAAGAAATTTCCTTCTACAAACTTGTTTATAATTGTCTCAGAAAGCTTATCTTAAAATTTCAGCTTCATAATTCTTGTGGTTTATCCTAAAGACTCAATTCTTTAACATGGCCTGGATTCACCCGAGAATAGAACCTCTGGTCACTCTTTCCCTTCTCCGGCCTTATTTCGGTGAAACCTTTGTCCGGCAGTGTCACCTCTGAAAGTAGACTCTCAGATCTTTCCAACAACACCATAAGATCTCTCAATTTGCATGGAGGAAATGATCAAACTGATAGTTTGAAGTTCAACCTCCCCTTTTATACTGCTTTCCACCGCTTACCATTAAAGCTTAGCATGACACTTTCAGTTTAAATGGAGTTAAATCCGGTGCTTATGACAACTGTTGCTCTTAGTCAGGGGTTAAGACTGATCAACGCATGCTCAATCGTTTAGCTCACTGCCCCATCATTCAACTCATCATTTAGTGATTCTCTCGCTGATGCTTATCACTCAACGATGTCTCTCTCGCTCATCGTATAGTACATAGCCTGTCGCATAGCTCTCGCTCATCGTGTAGCACTGACGCCTATCATCTAACGCATCACGCCCATCGTGTAGTGCCATCGTGTAGCGTCATCGTCTAGCGCCGATGCTAATCTTGTAGTGCCATCGCCCATCATTTAACACTATCGTCCATCATGTAGCACTATCGTCTAGTGCATTACTTTGCATTGTCTAGCGCCACACATAGCTACACGATTGTTTACTGCATCGCTTAGTGCCGCCCGTAGTTACACGATCGTCTAGCGTATCACTTAGCGTTGCTCGTTGCTATATGATCATCCACGCGCGCAACTCCAATGCCCAGCGCCCACACTCGTGCATACTTGAAGCTACCGCATGCATGCTAACCTCTCAAGGCTTGGCTGCTACATGCCTTGTCCACGCATAACTTTTCCTCTCGTCCACTCCTTGGCTTCCTTAAATGCCCAATTAACCTCTCAAATGAGTAAAGCCAACACTCTTGACTCAACTCCAATGCCTAGCACAAGGCCAACGCATGGGCAAATACTTAGCCATTTTTCTAGCTTCCAACGCATGGGTTATACTTAGCCAAATTTTCTAGCTTCACCCAAGAGTCAAGCTTTCAAACTCAAACTTTTCTTCTAGCTTTTAACCCTTTTCTCTACAATTTAACATTAATTCTCACTTCAACCTACTCACCATACTGGTCTCAGTAGGGAACATACACAAGTAGAGAAATTAGGGTTCGGGGTTTACAATTGTAGTCTAGTTTATTCATGATAGTGCTACTACGGAACTTGAGGAAACTCTCAGATAGAGTCTCCAGGATGAAGCTAACTTGATTGGCTTCGTCGATGACAAACCCATTCATCTCAGTCACATTAAAGTGAACTATCATGTTCAGAACATGTTCTCAAACAAATGCCCCTTCTTTCATACGGGCATTAAAGATGAATTTAAGAGCATCATGTCAGAGTTGGGTGGACGGTTTTCTAAACATCTCCCTAAAAAAATCCATGATCTCACGAGTTTCGACCATGGTTTTGTGCTTCTTGGCTAAGACTTCAAATAAGTTTCCCAAGATATACGTTTGGGCCTTTTCGTTTGCCTAGACCTATCTTTCATATGCCTCTCGAACATTTCAAGCGGCATTGGCAGTAGGAAATTGAGGACATTCCTCAACCAGGACAAACCTCAGGTCTCGATTATAAGCACAATGTTTATAATATTCTTCTAGAAGTAACTCTTATTCAAGAGAGCTAGTGAGTGGAAGCAAGATCGTTCCAAACCCATTGTGAAAGAACAACACATTTACAAACATAAAAGAACAATTATGCATCATCGAGTAAATTATAGCATGCTTTAAATTAAAAAAAAAAACAAAGGGAATCGAGTATCATACCTTTGATGGACTCTTCTTCAAGTATTGCCTCGATCTACACTAGTCGGCGTCCCAGCAAACTCGATCACGAGCACGAACGCAACGAACAACCAGTGAATTCACGATATGTCAGATCCTTGATCCAAATCGAGTAATACTCGATCCTTGACCCTCGAACAGCAACACTCGACACTACCACTTGGTTACCTTGGTATTCTCGGTGTGAAAATCCAGAAGGTATGGACTTAACGTGGATTTGGTAGAGGAAAGGAGGAAGTATACGATCGAGTTAAACGATTGAGTAAGTGGGAGAATGAGAACACTCTATCATATAGAGTTGGATACTTGATCGTCTAGCAAACGAGGAGTAATCGTCTAGTAATGAGAAACAAGACGCTTGGTCGTTTACTCTCTGAATAGGCTATCGTATAGCTTTTCTTTTTCATTCGATTGAATGTGATGCAATTATGAAAATGAAAACAATTTTCACATTTTATTCTTCAGTTATTAAAACTAAAAGAAACTTCCCACTCATACGGTTAAATGAGAAAATAAATAACCAACCAACAATTATCATATAATTGTTTTATTATAAATAAATATAATAACTAATTTATCATTTTATATTTATAACATATAGTTTTAATATCACATCATATGTAATATTTAAACCGTAGTTCTTTTTCTCCTTTATTTAATATAAATCATATTTATATTAATTCCTCTCTATACATCAAGTCAATTATATCACATATAATTGAACCAATTTAATTATATCATATATAATCAAATTCACTCTTGTGAATTTGAACACTTAAAACTAATAAAAAAGATGATTCTCAACTTGAATCCATTGAGCTACCAAGGGGATCTTATGGACCTATTGCTTGATGCTCCAACGGTACACGAATAACTGACTAAACTCTTTAATCATGATATCCATCATCCGTTAACTGCCGGACACTCCACTAAAGACTGACAGCTGCACTATTTGCACTACATATATATTTCTGTGTCTATTGGATATAACCAATCAACAGTACAATAACCCTTCACAGATCGCTCATAAGTATAGCTAGACCAATTTACAGTTTTGCCCTTGTAGTTACATCTAACTCCTTAAGTACCACTGAATCCTTTAATGAATAATACATCATAGTCCTACTATGAGTGAACACTTCTCGGGCCATGAGAAGGTTTGGCGCCACATTGTTCAAGCCCCGAAATTAGCTCTTAAGGGAGCAATCTATCTACTTACCTCTGCTTCGGGGAAGAAGTGAATTCTGTCTTGTGTAGCTGAGTGGAAACTCTCCAATTAGATGAATCCTCAAAGTGGTAGGTTTGAGTCGGCGATCTGGCCACTCGCACCCATGCAAATCAAATGACTGCCCTCATAGGCAGGAGTTCCCAACTCACTCAGGATTAAGGTCATGTTACCTATGGTCATCCTAGTGAAATGAAAGTCTTTGTCATGAACGACGTTATATAACGAGACTAAACATTTCGCGATTCGGTCTTATACAAACTCCTTTGTATAGGATACCCCCGCTCGCATGTCTCCACATGAATGATGAGGATCAGACCATCTGTAGTACTTTACAACACTTGTAACATCTACAAAGCAGGCCATATCCGTAGTGTCACAAGGATAAGGTTTTCCTCCTATATCCATATCTTACAGACCATTTAGGTTATCATTTAAGGCATGATGCACTTGTATGTCTCCACATACATGTTTAAGTTACAAAGATAACTAGGGATCTTAGTTTATTAGTTTGTGGTTAATGCAACTAAAATATCTCATATTTCATAGACAATAGTGAACAAACTATCACATATTATTACATCACAAAAGTTTGTCCATACATGTGTTTATAAACTACAGGACCCTACGAGATTTAGGGTATCAACCCCAACACTTCCAACTAGTATAATTGTTTCCATTTAATTTGTCAGGACTTAGAAGATTTAAAGTAGAGCTAATCATTTTGCTTGTTGCTAAAACATACAAATTATTTATATTAGTTATTTAAATCATTACCCATGAAAAAAACCATCAATTTAGCAAAATTCTAATGTATCCTATTGTTAGGATTGGTGTCCTAGATATCTATTGTATTCTCGTAGTTTATAAACATTATGTAAACAAATTGTTATTAATAAAATAATTATTAATTTATGAGCATACACTCAATCCAACAAACTAAGATTCTAGGCTATTTTATGTAATTTAAACAAGTATATAGAGATATACAGGTGGATCTTGTTTAAATAATAACCTAAATGGTCTGTAGTAGATGGATAAGGCTGGGTACCTTATTCTGGTGACACTATGAATAAGACTCGCTTTGTAGGTGTTACAAGTGTTGTAAAGTGCTACAAATGATCTGATCCTGATCATTCATGTAGAGACATGTGAGCGAGGTATCCTATACAAAGAGTTTGTATAAGACCTGACCACGAAATGATTAGTCTTATTATATAACATCGTTAATAGTAGAGACTTACATTTCACCAGGATGGCCATAGGTGACATGACCTGAATCCTGAGTGAGTTGTGAATTCCTGCCTATGAAGGCGGTCCTTTGATTTGTATGGGTGAGAGTGAGATTCGTCTGATTGGGGAGCTGGGAACATAGCTACACAAAACGAAATTTACTCCTTCCCTGATATCGGGGTAAGTAGATAAATTGCTCTCTTAAGGGCTAACTCCGGTGCTTGAACAATGTGACCATACCTTCTCTTGGCCCGAGAGGGACTTGGTCATAGTTGAACTATGATTTATTGTTCATTAGAGAGATCAGTGGTACTTAATGAGTTAGATATAACTACAGGGGAAAAATGGTTATTTTGACCTAGTTGTACTTACGAGCAATTTGTGAAGGTTCATCACATTGTTGATTGGTTATATCTAATATATACATAAATATATCTGTAATGTGAAGAGTGCAACTGTCGATTTTTAGTGGAATGAAAGGCAGTTAATGGAAGTTGGACAATTTAATTAAAAAGTTTAATTAATTATGCAAGTACCATTGGAGCTTCCATTTATAGGTCCATAAGGTCTCCTCTGTAGCTCAACAAAGATTAAATTGAGAACTAATTTTGATTAATTTTAATTGTTCAAATTAATGGAGAGAAATTCATGTTGCGAAATCGACAATTAAAGAACACAAAAAGAAACGTAAAGTAGGAAAGATCGATACACAGATATACGTGGTTCACTAACAGTGTATTAGCTACGTCCACGGGCAGAGGGAGAACAATATTATTTGAGAGAATGTTTTAATTACATCAGAACAGCGCCTCTAGGGTTAGAGAGTTTATATAGCGCACTACTCTAAGGCATTTCAACGAGACCCCCGTACCATGTTGTTCAAAGCGCCAACAAACAAATTCAAGGCATTTCAACAATTAATTATATATGATATAATTATTTAAATTAATTATATGTGATATAGTTAATATAATGTATTAGATACATTATAATAGAAAGTATTTTGAAAGGAATTTGAATACAATTCAAATACTAATTATATGAATAAGATTCATATAATTAAATTTAATATAAATATAATTATGTTGAATACCATAAATAGTTGAGAGGAATTAAATATTTGAATATGATTCAAATATTAGTTATATGGATGAGATTCATATAATTGAATTTAGTATAAATGTGATTTATATTAAATGCCATACATTATTGAAAGAAAATAAAACTATAGGTTATATTGTATTTGATACAATATAAAACTATAGATTATGTGTTATTTTTGATCTAACATATAGTATATATATAATATGGTAGTTATTATATATAATTGAAATTAAAATTAATTTAATTTAATTAAAGGGAGGGAGTTGTAACTCCCCTCCTCCCCCTCCTCCTCTCCTAATTCTCTAAAAAAAAAAAAACGTGTAGTGGGGTTGGTTGGTTGAGGGATTCATTCTTCACCTTCCTCCTCCAAGTTTGATAGAAAAAATTTCTCTCTAGGAAAACTCATCCTCCTTCACTTCTCATCTCCTTTCTCTCTTACAAAATCCATAGCAGAGCCCATGCCTTCTGGTTATTCTCAATTCCTAAGGAGAATACAAGAGGTACCATTTTGTGGTGGTGTCTATTTAGGTTTTCAAATTGGAGATCTAAGAGAAGAAGATCTGGGTCGAGGGAATACGTGAGGAGTTGATTGGCTTTAAGGTAAGTGTCATCTTCTTCCCTATTTCTCAATTTAATAACGTGTTGTAAAGTTTAGATTGATAATGTATAATTATTCTGTTTGTAATTTAAAATTCTATAAAAAATTAAAATTGGAAATGATCCCCACTTCCACACAAGGACCTTTAACGGTTCCTTTCATCTATATGATATCTATTTTGCAATGATGCTTCAATGAGTTAGAATAAAAGCCACTGTAGAGTGATTAGTTACCCCTTCACTGAATTGAGACAATCTCAACTAATAATTATACCATAATAACTCTTAGTCCTATAATAATTAGTCACCATTGTTCGGTCTATAAATCATTAACTTACTTAACTAAAGAAGTCCTATCCATTTTTGGAGTTAGTGTAAAATTCTATGCAAAATATCATCCGTAGGGGGATACAAGCAAATGTGCCTCTAGGCCGAGCATAAAACTTTATACCAAACCAATGAAGGAGACCGTAGGATGTGTTGACACATGTCCCTCTCCCACTTACTATAAACACTCTCTCCATTCACCTTGTTATTGATCTATACAAACACCATCCATAGGGAGACACAAGCAAAGGTGCCTTAAGACTCGACATAGATCTCATGGTGTGAACTATTTAGGGAGAATTGTGAAAGAAATTGAAGTATCATATACATCATTTTCCTCCCATTGATTATTTTAAGCCTATGGTTCATTTACTTAAAAAATCGACTAATAAATTTGTACTAAGTGATTGTTAAAGATTTCCCAATATAACTCTTATATTGGATAGTTTAACAACAATGATTCTTGTTTATTAAATACTTTAATAAACCTTAATCATTCATTGCATGCTTATAACATATTTATCTAATTCACCTTCCAGGTCGATCCTAGGTAGGGGTGTTCCATTTCTGTCAGCTTAAATACCTTAGCCTAGACAGAATCTTTCTTAGACAAAGGTCCTTTATAGATAATTATGTTATAAATTTAATCTTTTATTTAATCTAATTTAATCCTATTAAAATGAAATTAAAATATTAAACCTATTTCTAATCTCATTAGAAATATTATTAACATAGGTCTATGTGAAATCAATTTTAAACCATTTAAAATCAATTTAACCTATGTTTGCATACAACTCTTGATCATAGATCTTAATTCTAATTTCACAAACTTATAACACTTTTAAAGTTTAATAAAATAATTAAAACCTATACATGCATCTAATGATATACTTTAAAAAAAATATAACAATTATATTTTTCTAAAGTGGTGTTATGCTTCATGCATCTCCATTTTCATTCCAACATACGTAACAATTATATAATAAAGTAATAAAAATTAAATAACATTCATCCATTCATCAATACTATATATTATAACATTTATAATATAAAATGATGCATGAACATGTTATAAATGCATGGTATCATATAATATAACAATTATATTAAATATGATGCATGGGCATGCTTAATTAAATCAAGCAACTATATAATATAACATTTACATTAAAATGATGCATGGAATAATTTTTATCTTATGGTGGGATTTTTAATCCTACATGGCATACAATATGCTATATAATAAATAAACCATACATCACATGTATAATAAATATAAAAGCAACATTGGTCCGAAATTGACATCCTAAATGTTAATTAAATTAATATAACAATAATATTAATTTAATTAATGAAAAAATAAAATAATTAATTATTACAAATTAATAATTAATAAATACACAAAAAAACAAAACCACCTTCAGTTAAGTCTGAAGCCACGATTTGCAAACGGCCTCAGACGTGCACTGAACATTCGGAGCATTGCAACACTCCAGCCGAGCGTTGTGACACTGGCTTTTGTGTTGCTGTAGTGTATCCCTACGTTGTTCGTAATGCTACAACGCTATGGCTGGAGCGTAGTGATACTGGGCTTTCTGCCTTTCAACGTAGGGGGAGCACCGCGACGCTTTAAGGTAGAAAGCTTCCTCTACTTCATCCGTCCATCCAATTTGCTCCGTTCTTGCTCCAAATTTCTCCAAAATGAAGCCGAAAACTCTCCACAAATGACACAGACTAAATATAGACTCGATTGCAAAAATTAAATGCCCAAAAATACACTGGGTCCTTACAAACTGACTGATTAAAGCAGTAAAAACTATGCCAATTTCGAAACATCTAATGTGCAAAATTTAGAACATACGTTCATAATATAGATCATACACCAACCAAAAACTCTGAATTAAAGTTCAAAAATAAAAATTAGAGACACAAGATGGCTTTAGTACCAATTGAAGGATTTGGAATACCTCGAAGCAGAAGCATACGAATGCGTGGTCTCAATTTTCATTTTACAGAACATAAAAAACTTAGAGGACGGAAACATCAATAAACTAAATTAATTAAGCATGTTTTCTCTACTGTGAATTTCAGAGAGGAGAAGGAAACGAGACTCACCCTTGAAGAACACAACCTTCTTGTTTCCTCTCCAACACAATACGAACTCGAGCAAAACTCCTTACCAACAACAGCAACCCAAAATGTATAGTAGTAATGACAAACCACCACAACGTCTTTCTTGTTATTCTCAAGGATGAGGAACAATCATAGAGGTGTGAGCTTCTAGTCTTTAATTTTGATAAGGGAGATTTTTCTTTTTGAGAGAAGAATTTCACATAGAGAACACTGACACACAGAGAGTTCTTCAGAGGATAGAGATGGAATATGATGGTTCTTTTATCTTTTTATTCTCATGTTCTGTGTATGAGAGAATTAAGGGGTTGAGAGAGTTATCAAATAACTCATTTTTTTTTAAAAAAAATTAAAGTTAATGAATTTTAATTATATATATAAATTAAAACTATATGTTATATCACATATAACATATAACCTATAGTCTATTATTCTCTCATATAGTATTAATATGAATCATATTCATATTAATTTTACCCTATGACTTTTATATGAATCATATTCATTTAATTAATATTTGAATCATATTAAAATATTTACGTATCTCATTAAAACTTTATATTATAATGTATCATATGATGAAGTTGACATTCAACATGCGGAATCAATTAAGGATCTAAGCATTCTAATTACATCAACTTTAGTCAATCAACATGCATGTTCACAATTTTCAGTATATTAGGGTTTCAAGTGAATACCTTTGATGATTCCTTCGAATTGCTTGAATACACCACAAGTTTCTTCTTCAATCTCTGCAATAGACCACCACAAGATTCTTCTCTACTAATCCATGAATAAATTATGCATCAACCATAAATCTGAACTCAGATCTTTACAGATCAGATTTAATTTGATGAGGCCACTTATTTTTCCATTAAAATTGAGTTGCATGAGGTGTTATACAATGGAAAATGTGGGATTATCCCACTTTCCATTAAATCCCAATGTCTAAATCATGAAATTGGATAGTCTAAATATATAACTAAAACTTATTTTAAAACTGAATTTCTCAAATTCAATTTTAATTAAAAAATTTTTATAATTTGAATTTCATAAATTCAAAATTTAATTAAACCAATTTCATAATTTTAAATTTCATAAATTTAAAAAACTAGTTGGATAATTAATTAAACCAATTTAATCAATTAATTTAATATCAATTATTAAATTAGTATAACACCTCATTAAATATTTAAATCATATTTAAATATTGTCAACACTTTAAAATCAAAATGTTTAACTCGATAATTAAACATCAATTATATGAAATATAATCATCAAAACCCTATACTGAGTTTGAACATTTCAAATTCTCTCAACACGTTATTTTAAGTTTAATCCGTTTATGAGCTAGTAGAGGGACCTAATGGACCTACAGATCATGAGCTCCAATGATTTTAGATTAATTGGCTAGACTCTTTAAATCGAATTAATCAATATTCGTTAACTACCAAGACATACCAGTATAGCTCAGTAGTTGCACTCTCCTCACTGTAGATATATTTCTATCCACTTGATTTAACCATAATCAATAAATCGATCCTTCACAGGTCATCCATATTTATAACTTAGTCAATATTACTATTTTACCCCTATAATATATCTTGCTCCTCAAGTCTTCACTGATCCTCTAATGAATAATTGGTCTATGGTTCTACCAATAAGCCAAATCCTTCTCCACCACAAGAGAGTAGGGCCCTTATGTTTAAGACCAGGAGTCAGTA